>NC_061121.1:89698319-89718905 GCF_002878395.1 Capsicum annuum
GTGGTGGTGGTGGTATTGGTAGTATTGGTATTGGTGGTGGTATTGTATGTAGTAATGGTGGTGTTGGCATTGATGGTATTGGTAGTGTTGGTATTAGTGGTATTGGTGGTGTTGGTGCTGGTGGTGTTGGTGGTGGTGGTGTTTGTGTTGGTGGTATTAGTGGTAGTGTTGGTGGCGCTGGTGTTGGTATTGGTGGTATTGATGGTGTTGGTGGTGTTGGTATCTCAATCAGGACCTCATATGACAAAGAATCTGAAATACCAGTATCCTGGATAGGCATGATTTGAGAAGGATTACCATCGTCAACATCAAAACACGGAACACCGGGTGAATGGAGTTCAAACTAGAAGGCACTCCAACTGATATGCAACATTACCAATCCTCCTCAAAACCAAGTACGGACCAACATATCGGGGACTGAGCATCCTTTCTTACCAAACTGCATCACTCTCTTCATGGGAGACTCCTTTAAGAACACCCTATCCCCAACCTCAAACTCTAACTCTCTTCGCCTCACATCCGCATAGGACTTTGGTGACTTTGGAGAGCCTTAAGCCTAACCCAAATCACCTTTACCTTCTCTGTAGCTTTGTGAACCAAATCCGGGCCAAACATATCTGCCTCGCCAAGCTAAAACCACCCAATCGGAGGCCTACACCTCCTACCAAACAATACTTCAAATGGAGTCATCCCAATGCTAGAGTGATAGCTATTATTATAGGCAAACTTTATAAGAGGCAAATGCTCAACCCAACTACCACCATAGTCAATAAGGCAAGCTCGAAGCATGTCATCCAGTGTCTGAATAGTCCATTCTACTTGCCCATCTCCGACTATGGGAGAAAAGAAGTACTAAGACTTACCTTGGTCCCCAAGCCTTTCTGAAATGACCATCAAAAGTGAGATAAAATTGCATACTGCGATCCGAGATGATAGAAATAGCTACCCCATGCAACTTCACGATCTCATGGAGATAGAGCCTCACATAGTTCTCAACCGAGAAATTAGTCCTCACTGGCAAGAAATGAGCAGACTTTGTCATCCTATCCACAATGACCAAAACTGAATCGAACTAATTTCGAGATCGAGGGAGACCAGTTATAAAATCCATAGTGACCACCTCCCATTTCCAAACAGAAAACTCAATTTCTTGATACAATGCCCCGGCCCTCATGTGCTCAACTTTCACTTGCTGACACATTATGTACTTAGTCACCAAATTATCCAAATCCCTTTTCATATTATTCCACCAATAGATCTCCTTGAGGTCATAATATATTTTCATCTAACCGAGATTAACAACATAGCATGACTAATACGCCTCAGCCAAGATCCTCTCACACAAGCCATCTACATCAGGAACACATACCTCCCTTAGTACCGCAAAGTGCAATCACCATTAATCTTAAAAGTCATCACCTTCTGCCCACCTATATCACCCTTGATCCTCATCAAGACAGGATCTAATATATTCTTCTCCTTAATTTCAGCACCAAGAGACGACCACGCCACTTCCTATACCAGCACACCACCCTCCTCGAAATCCAAGAGGTGAACTCCAAGTTTAGCCAAATGGTGAATGTCCTTCACCAACTCCCGCTTCTTCTTAACCATATGATCTAGAATCCCGATGGATAACCTGCTAAGAGCATTAGCAACCACATTAGCTTTACTTGGGTGGTAGTGAAGACACAGTCATAATCCTTGAGAAGCTCAAGCTAGCTCCTTTGTCTGAGGTTAAGATCTTTCTGAGTAAAAACATACTGCAGGTTCTTATGATCAGAAAAGATATCCACATGCACTCAATACAAAAAGTGACACCAGATTTTCAACGCGAACAACACAGCTAATAGTTCTAAGTCATGAGTCGGGTAATTCCTCTTATGCACTTTTAACAGCCTAGAAGCATAAGCTATCACCTTTCTATGTTGCATCAGAACACAACCAAGTCCCACAGAGATGCATCATAGTAGACCACAAACCCATCAATGCCTTCAGGAAAAGTTAAGATCAGAGTCGAAGTGAGCTTATCCTTCAGCATTTCAAAACTCCCCTCATAAGCATCAGACCACAAGAACTTTACCTTCTTCTGAATTAATTTAGTCAATAGGGCAGCTATAGTCAAAAAAACTTTCCACAAACCTCATGTAGTAACCAGCTAAACCCAAGAAGCTCCGAATATCGGTTGGAGTCGTGGGTCTAGGTCACTTTTTAACTACTACAACTTTTGTGGATCCACCATGATCCCTTCACTAGAAATGATATGACCCAAAAACGTGACAATGTTCAACTAGAATTCACATTTCAAAAACTTGGCATACAACTGTTGCTCCTTCAAGGTCTGCAATACAATGTGGAGGTGATTCAATTGATCCACCTCGCTCTTAGAATACACTAGAATATCATCTATGAAAACAATGATGAACAGGTCCAGAAAATGATGAAAGACCCTATTCATCAAATCCATGAATGTCGTCGGGGCATTAGTCAACCAGAAAGACATAACCAGAAACTCAAAGTGCCCATGTCGGGTTTGGAAGGCAGTATTAGGAATATCCACCTCCCTAATCTTTAATTGATAATACCCAGATCGAAGGTCAACTTTGAAGAAAAACTTATCACCCTGCAGCTGATCAAACAAATCACCTATCCTTGGAAGAGGATACTTATTACTTACCGTTACCTTGTTCAACTGCCAGTAATCAATGCACATCCGAAGGGAACCATCCTTAATATGCACTAATAACACCGGTGCACCCCTCGGGGACACACTAGGACAAATAAAACCTTTATCTAAAGGATTCTAGAGTTTCTCTTTAAGCTGCTTCAACTCAGCTGAAGCTATTCTACATAAAGGAATGGAGATCAAATGAGTGTCGAAAACAAGATCAATCCCAAGCCCAATCTCCCTATTAGGAGGAACACTAGGAAGATCATCAGGAAAGACCTCACGAAATTCATTCACCACCGAGATGGAATACAAAGAAGACCATCCGAGTTAGAATCTTTAACCCGAACTAGATGATAGAGACACCCCTTAAAGATCAATCTTTGAGCTCTAAGATATGATATGAACTTTTCTTTAGGAGCTAGAGAACCACCCTCCAACTCAATAACTAGCCCATTAGGGAATTTAAAGACAACCTTATGGGTCCGACGGTCTAAAAAAGCATAGCACTAGTGCAACCAATCCATCCCCAATATGATATAAAAATCCACCATATTTAATAAAACAGATCCAATAAAGTTTTTTACAACTAACAAATACCACACATCCCCTATAGGCTCTTCTAGCAATCACAGAGTTACCTAACGGGGTAGAAATAGAAAAAAGGTCTAAAATACACTCCTGACAAAAAACAAAATGCACAGACACAAATGGGGTCACATAATAGAGAGGGGACCCAAGATCAAATAAACAGTACACATCTCAAGAAAAAGGTTTCAACATACCAGTCATGACATCAGGCAATGCCTCATACTTCAGTCGGGTAGTGAGAGCATAAAGATGGTTTCAACCAGTGCTGGAACTAGATGGTGCACCCTTTGGTGCCGAAGCAGATAATAAAGAAACTAGAACCTTGTTTGCTCCCTAAACAACTTTACCAATGGGACTGTTTCAAAGTATGTGCCCTGGCTGACTACAGATGAAGCACATATCCCCTCCCATCATAGAAATGCCAATGCAATCTACCACAAAACCTGTAGGAAGGATATGATGGAGCTGATTGGGCCTTACGCTCCTGAGATTGGGCATCCTATGCCCTGAAGTTATCACCACCATAGGAATCCCTATCACCTGTAAGAATGAAACGCTAGCCGTCGAGTAACACCCAAAATTGCCCTACTTTTTCTTGGACCACTTCCCACCATCCTTGTCATTCTACTGTTAGCCGCCACCCTACTCAGAGAATCTAAACTTCTTACCATGCCTCTTCCCCATTTTAGCCTACTTCTTCTTATCTGTCTCTTTTTATTGCATGTACATAACCAACCTAGAGATATCCATGTCCTTGATTTCTTATGGGATTCAAACCCATGATACAAGAAGGTTGTATATAGATCTAGCAAATCAGTGTCTTAAGCCCACCCGGAAGGCTAGTTGGTAGAGCGATCAGTTTATCTGAATAAAGGTAGGTCTTCAATATCAAATCTCTAGACAACTCAAAATCGAACTTCTTCATCCTAGCCCTCATGCTAGAAACCATATCCAAAGCATATCGAGATAACTGGTGAAACTTCAAAGCATACTCCTTGACTAATATCTTTCCCTGCTTCAGATTAACAAACTCTTCCGATTTTGTTTCCATCAACTCCTGGGGAAAGAAGCAGTCTAAAAATGTATTAGAAAAGTACTCCCACAGAGATGACTCATCATTGTCGCGCCTTGTATATTCCCATTTCTCTTACTATTAGTACGTCGCATCCTTTAGCTAATAGAAAACAGAATCCACACCCTCCACATTCGTGCCATATATAACACAACAAATCCTTTCCCTCTCACCCAAAAAACCTTGAGGATCCTCCTCTACCATAACACCATTAAAAGTCATAGGGTTCAAACTCATAAACTGGCCAACCCTTGTGGTCTCAGATGATGGAGTAATAGGAACACCACGCTCAGACTGAGTAGCTACCAACTGTGCCAACATATTAGTGGACTGACAAAACTCAGCGTTCATTACTTTAGCCTGAGGAGTTTGAGATGGACTAGAGGGAATTGGTAAAACTCTAGAACAAGCCAAAACTAGACCCCTAGATTGGGTATGGACCCCATAAGTAGAACGGGTCCCATCAGCATTGTCCTCAATTGGGACAGAGGAGTTTTTGTAAGCTTCAGATCATCAAGACATGATTTGAAAAATGAACAAACATGAATTAGAGAAGAATTTTGGACTTAGACTCTACATCTTGAAAACAAAACTCAAGAAAGAGAAATATTCCTAAATGTTTTGTAGCCTCTCCCGTATGAGTGTGGTGGGCTACATACCCTTAAAAGAGACTCTACTCGACACAACTTTATGGTCTCCCAAGTGACCATAAACATAGGGCTCTGATACAAATCTGACATGACCTGAAATAGAGCCTAATCTTTATGGGTGCCTCATGTCCAACCGGGATCGGAGACCACCTCTAATACCTAATTATAACCTCTCTGTACCCTATGTCGGATGATTTATGAATATATAACAAGATAAAACAATTAATACTCAAAGAAAATAATAGAATCCATAACCATAACCAATCAACAAAACAATCAAATATCCAACCAGTGTTAGCCCTAATACCAATACCAATGCCAAGGCTGACAACAATACCGACACCACTCATGCCGATAGTGTCACACAAAGCCTCTAACCGAAAACAAAGAACATCTGATTGGAATATGCCCTCGACCATAGCGCCAAAAAATAAAGTCCAAGAAATATGAAAAAGTATGAACAAATGTCCATAACATAAAATGGAGTCTTCCGGAGTATGGAAGCTCACCACTTCAATTTGACTCTCAACTATCCCTGAATCTAAATTACTGAGCAAGAGGAGTAGTATGGTCGGTTCTTGTATCGCATGGGGATACAACACTCGAAGATGGGTTAGCGGGTGAACGCGAGCATGTACTCCAGAATAAGGATAAAATAATATCATCATTTAAAACTAAAGTAAATAACCATATACAAAGGTAAACACATACAAATATACATATATACCATGCCGAGAAAGGGAACCACATTTAGCATGCATCTAAATTATTAACCTGGGTTGTGTAGCTTGACTATCCTAAAACCACCCATGGGCTATATGGGTCCAGTGTTACCCCCTGAATGGGCCCAGCACATGTAGTCCCACGAACCAAGGATATTATATGGGCCGAGGGTTCCCATGTACCCTTCGCCCTCTATGATCATATATATAAGTATAAATTTAGGGGATTCCCATGTACCGCACAATTATATAGTCTCCATGACCAACCCTCATGTCGGCAAACATGAGTTTCCAGTGTCTATCTATTGAACTCATACCTTCACGATTAGCTATCACAACCCGTCATTATTGCCCAATAAAAACCTTTAGCACATAACCAAACCACCAAATCCAGAGTTAATTACTAAGGCATTATTAAGTGGTATCGTCATACCGACTAAAGCTTGCAATCAATGTCATTAGCCAACACTTAGGAGATTTTCGTGTACCCCATAGAATTTTCAATCAATCAAAACCATGGCCACCAAGGCCTTTCCAAATCATTTAATTCAATCAAACTATTTAGGGTTCCATTACCATGTTATGCAATGAAAGATTTTCAATAAAAGTCAAACTATGTGACAAAAAATTCTCATTGGCATTTTAATAAACATATTGAGGGCATAGAGTTTCCAAAACCAAAAACCAAGAACCAATTAACTATTCCCATGCAAACACATGTTCAAACCAACATTATAACATGAAAAAACAAAATAAAACATAGAAAAACATCATCCAACCATTAGTAACCAAAATCCCGCAACATATATTTCAAAACCAACACAAACCAATAATAATGCCATGAAAATGATTATGTAAAACATGTTTTTAGTTTGAACTAACAATAATGGAAGAGTAACATGGCTTAGATACCAAGGAAGATGGAGATAAACCATCATGAGAGCCTTAATTGACCACCTTGAGGAAACCCTAGCCTCTTTTTGAACCAAGAGCTTGGGAGAGATTTAAGTGTTATTTGAAAGTGTTTTGATCTTCTAAAGCGAGTAATGAGAGACCAATTAGTATTATAGGATGAGGGGTCTTAAGGTTTTGGGATGGGAAATGTCAAAAATACCTTGAGCTTATAAGCTAAAATATATGTACAGGTGGGTATGACTTGCCCCCCCCAACTCGTACGCACAACATATGAGTGGTACCCATCACTCGTACCCTAGACAAAAAGTTGGGCTCCAATCCTATCCAACATATGACTAAACAGACCAACTCGTATCCACAATATATGATTAGTACCCTAGAACTATACCCTCGGTAACCTTCCAAGGGCTTGACACACTGAGCAAGATACGAGTGGCTCTCTTATCTAGTACAATCAACAAACAAACCTTATAATATCCACACATACCTTAGACAGAAAACAGCCAAAAACATAATGAGTGACATACGACCAAGACCCCTAAACCGCACCCACATCATACGATAAAAAGCGTGAGTAGTATGATGATCAGAAGGCTCAAAATTAGGAAATTTCTATGGACCAAAACCTAGGGTGTTTCATAGCAAGACTATTTTGATCTCTTCCAATAGGTTGTTCATGTATTGCAATAGGTTATGCATTTAATGTAACAGATGATTCATCTATTCCAATAGATAGGTTATTTGTTGGAATATTTTTTATAATATATTGTATAAATTTTTTTTGAATTTTGTGTTACCATTTTTAAAAATTATACAAACATCAATTATAATGCATTTTTGATTTTATCTTTTTTGTAGGTAAAAAATATCTTCCAAAAGAAAAGAAAGTGAAAGTGGATCAACTTCTAACCATTTAACAAAAAGCTAGAGTACAGATGGATTCAGAGAAGCTTCATGAACAATCTCAATCTAGGAAAAATGAAGTAAATAAAAGATATGAAAATGATGTTGAGGGAGGTAGATAAGGGTCTATAGAGGGTGGTGAGAAAAATAAAAGTGGGGAAGAAGAAGCAAAAGATAAAGAAGAAGAGGAGAAAGTAGAAAGTGAGAAATATGATGATAATCAAGATGATGATAATGCATCATCAATGGGACATGAATTAAGATTGAAATCCCAGCATGATCCTGTCAAAACTATTAGTATTGATAGGTTTCAAGTTGAGATGCCGATAGATAATCCTGTAGATTTAACTAGTGATTTTGTAGTTAAAACTCAATTGGGGAAACCTTTTGATGATTTTATGAATACTATTGATATGCTATGAAAATGTAGCACTTTTGATGCTTAAAACAAGCAAAATAAGCAAGTTTCTGAGGCAATTTTATTAGATATGATCCATTTTGGGTATGTTCTACATGAAACCATATTTTAGATGCTAAGTTGGTGAAAAAGGTAAAAAAAAAAAGCATTTTTTGAGAATTATGGATGAGCGGGATGTTTTCTAACTTAATCGTGATCAAAGAGTGTTTGAGAATCAAAGAAGAGCTAAAAACTCTAACTCCCGGAACTTACTAAGTTAACCCACAGATCGCAAGTAGGACCTATGAAATGCAGGTAGACAAAGTAGGTGCTAGAAATCCAAAATCCTGAGAGATGACTTACAAAAAATTTTCCCATCTGATACCTGCACCCGAAGCTAGACCATAGGTACGACCTACACCCATGACCAAACCGTAGGTACATACCACATGTGGCCACCGACATTATTTTCTCCTAGTTAGTTCGAGATTTATTTTAAGGGTTTTCTCATGTACTATAAATACCCTTTATGTGCTTTTTAGTAGGAGTGACACACTTTTAACACTCAGAAACATATTTTGATTCCAAGACCCATCTTTGATCTTGGGATTGCCTTGTACTGACTTTAGTTGATTATTCAGTTTATGATTTTGGGCTCTTATTGATCTTATCATTGTGGTTTCATGTAAGCTTTCAATCATGAATGTCATTGATTTATTCACAAGTATGAGAGGATAAAAACCCATAACTAGGGTTGTGCAAACCTTGACCGATTGATGAAGCAGGAGAAGTATGATTATTGAACGGAACCAATACCCATGGCATGTAGTGCATTATCTTCAGTACAATAGTTTTATTAGTGGTTGCAAATATTAGGATCCCGTCTAGATATTGCTACTTACACCAAAAGAGGAGTAGTGACTAGGAAAAGATAATGACAATAGTAATTTAAGGTTTAACTGTAGATCTATTCAACTAGGTAATATCTAAGTAAGATGGTTTGCTTTCATCTAATAACTAGAAACTCAAAAGATAATAGTTAACTAGGATTAAGATAAGGGTTAGTAATGCGATATCCTGAGACTCAAAAGTTAAAGGGTGAAATCTTTTTACTCATCCAATAGACTATAGAAGTTGCATAACTTATCAATTCTGCATGCAAGGTTTGGGATAGTTCAATATAGCATGATAAACCTACGGAGTTACGAAGCTAGGAGGAACGCAATCCTAGTGTTCACGTCCAACTTATTACAACCAAAGTTAATATAGTTACTTGCTCGAGATTATTATAAATAGATCCCCCCATTTACTTTTCTTGTTCTTCCCATTGACTACAACTACTGGTAACTACAATTCCACGTATTCCTTTGGGATTCTACCCCAACCTTAGTTGGGTTACGATATATTAACAATGATCATATCATCTAAAAGAAGGTGTTGCTTGAACGTCATCAAGAAATTAGCGCCGCCGCTAGGGAATACGGTGTTGATTTATGGATAAAAGTTGTTGCAGTCTTTGAGTTTTTTATTTTTCATTCTTAGTTGGGCATACGCCATTGTATGTCTAGCATTGGAGTAAAGGCAATCCCTTACTTCCATTGATTTCAGAGAAAATCTTACAATTACATAGTAAGATGTCAGAGCTAAAAAGGGCCAATCCCCTCGACGAAGAAGTTCAGGAGGTTGTTGATAGACAAACTGGTGAGATATTAGCTCAGATGGAGTTAGCCAAGCAGAGATATATAATAGACCATCGAGAAGCACTCAGTGGAAATCAAAATAAAAAGTAATCCCAGTATATCAGTATTTTCAACCATATATTGATGATGAAGAAAATTTAGGATACGATGAGCCAACTAATACAGGAGTCATTATCCCTCTTGGTTTACCTCCTAATGTTAAGTTTAATATATCTAATGCTATGATCAAACTCTTGTACTTAAAAAGTGTGTTTGTATGGTTGCCTACAAACGCTTCAAACATGTATCTAGCAAATTTTACTTTGATCTGTGCTCAATATACCCTATCGGGGGTAGATTAAGAAGCACTAAAACTGAGGTCATTCCCTTTTTTTCTTACTGGAGAAGCATCATTATGGCTTGGTGAACTTCCAAGGGGGTTCATTACTTGAACAGGTTCATTTCTCCATCAAGGGTATTGCAGCTCAAGGATGAGATTTATAATTTTAAATAGCTGCTGTCAGATTCTATGTATGAGGCATAGTTCCAATTCAAAAAGAGGCTTAACATAGTACCCAACCACCAGAAATCAGGGATAAACTTGTCAGAGATATTCTATAGAGCCCTGACTACTAGTTCGAAAACAACGACAAACACTATTTTTTTAAAAGCCTTTATGAGATTTCAATTAGAGATAGTTGTGGGTATTATGCATCCAATCTCATTAACTAACCGAGGGTGGAAAACTCGAGAGGTTGATAGAGGTTTTGATATTTATGTCATTGGAGCTTTTGGTAAACAGAGAGTAACTAAGATGTGGTAGCTTAGGAAATTTCACTATTACAGATAGATATTAGTGAGTTGGTCAAACAATTTGCATCCACTAATTCTTCTAAAGCACTTAAATTTGGGATATCTAAGGAAGCAAAGTTTGTGGATCGTCAATTGGTGGGTTTCTGAGCCCAAAGGCAAGGGAATCAAGGCCAAAACTATCATGATGAGAGAGATAAGTACATTTCACCTAGGAGACATGAGGCAAAGTCTAGAATAGAAGAGATGTTGACCATGTCGATAAAGGTTCAAGAGAGCTAGGAGGCTTGCCTCATTGAACTTAAAGCTGAAATTTCAGGATTAGCCTAAAAGGTTGAATCCATGCAATTGCTATTGCAGTTGGAGTAGTAGTATGGGAAAATCTCTGTTACTTTAGCTGAGAGGCAGTCAGGAGAATTACCTGGTGACAATGTACAAAATCCTCCAATTCTTAATCATTGTATGGCTATTGACACTTGGGTTGACTCCTCACCTGATGAGAACTTTTTGTCTACTACTGACGAGCCTAAGAAGAAAGACATTGATGTTGATGATCTACCTGAGGTAGAGTTTGAGAAGTTGACCTATAGTGATAATGATTTCAACAGTGATTGCAATAATAACTGGATTAGAGAAAAGCTCCAAAGCATAGTACAAAGATTTAGCTCGAACTTTCAGGAAACATGGGTAGAAAAGAAAGAGGACCCAGGTGCAGAAATAAATGTTAATCAGGATCTATGTGATTAGGAGTAGGAATAAATATTATCCCGCTGGTGATATACAAGATATTGGGGTTAGGATAACTCAAGCCTACATCTGCAAGACTTGTGATGGCTAATTCATCTGTAAAGGATCCAAAGGGTATAGTGCGTGACATGGAAATAAGTGTAGCAAAATTCATATATTTAGCATATTTTATGATTTTAGATTGTGAAATAGATACTCATTCTCCGATCATATTAGGTAGACCTTTCTTGTCTACTGGTCGAGGATTGATTGACATAGATTTAGAAGAGATCATTTTTAAGTGGAATGATGAAAAGATTGTGATGAATACATGTATGATCGTACAGTATCTGGAAGATATAAGAGTAGTGGTAGTTATAAATGCGGTGGATAATGACATAATCACAGTTGTATGCTGATTTAGGATAGATTAGATGTAGAAGTATTAGCGGTGATTATGAACTTTGAGAGTGATGGGATACTGGATAATAATGAGATGGCTAGTGTACTACATGGCATAGGCTCTTACAATTATGCCCCTAAGAAGCTGGATCTTGACTTGAAGAACAGAACCATACCTTCAATAAGACCGTCGATTGAAGAACCTTCTATATTGGAATTAAAGACTCTCCTATCTCATTTGCAGTAAAAAATTTTGGGGGCCAATAATACCTCACCAAAAATTATTATAGCAGATTTAGCAGGAGCAAAGGTAGAGAATATGATATCAATATTATGTAACTTCAAGAGGGCTATTGCATGGACTATTGCAAACTTTGTAGAGATCCCACCAGGTATATGCACACATAAGATACATTTTGAGCCAGATAACATTCATAGTATTGAGCATCAGAGATGACTAAATCCTCCTATGCAAGAAGTGGTGAAAAAGGAGATAATTAAGTGGTTAGATGTTGGGTAGTTTTTCCTAATGCAGACAGCAAGTGGGTTATCTCAGTTAAATATGTGCCAAAAAAGGGGGAATCATAGTGTTTCTAAAAAAAATGAGTTGTTACCAATAAGGCTACTAACCGGATGGAGAATATACATGGATTACAGAAAACTAAATAAGTGGACACAAAAAAACCACTTCCTGATATCGTTTATGGATCAGATGCTGGACAGACAAAAAGTTAGGGGTTGGTAGTGTTTTTGTAATAGGTATTCAGGTTACAATCAAATCATGATTCCTCCCAAAGACCAAGAAAAAACTACCTTTACTTGCCCCTTTGGGACCTTTGCATTCAAAAGGATGTCGTTTGTACTTTGTAATGCACCTGTCACTTTTTAGAGATGTATAATTTCCATATTCTCCGATATGGTGGAATATATAATTGAGGTATTCATGGATGACTTTTCAGTGGTCCGAGATTCTTTCAATGGTTGTTTGGTCCATCCAGCCAGTGCACTATAGAGATGCAAAGAGTGCAATTTGGTACTAAACTGGGAAAAATATCGCTTTATGGTAAGAAAAGGTATCGTGTTAGGGTACAAGATCTTCATACATAGTATTGAGGTGGACAGAGTAAAGATTGAGGTGATCAAGAAATTGCCACCGTCGGTATCAATTAAAGACATATAGAGCTTTTTGGGGTCATGCAGGTTTCAATAGAAGATTCATCAAGGACTTATCTAAAATTACAACTCCCCTATGCAAACTTTTAGATAATGAGGTGAAATTTGCATTTGATGATAAGTGTCTCAAGGCTTTCAAATGCCTGAAGGAGCGGCTGATTTCGGCACCAATTATGTGTCACCTAACTGGCCCGCACCTTTTAAGATTATGTGTGATGCGAGCAGATTGGCCTTGGGTTTTAGCCTAGGCCAAATACGAGAGAAGATATTGCATCCCATCTACTATGCCAGCAAATCTTCAAACCCCACACAAAAAATTTATACAATTACAGAACAGGATCTACTTGTGGTGGTTTTTTCTTTTGAGAAGTTTCAGTCTTATTTGATTGGGACCAAGGTGGTAGTATACACTGAACATGAAAATTTGATGTACTTCACATTGAAAAAAGATGACAAACCACGATTGATTCATTGGGTACTCTTACTGCAAGAGTTTGATTTTGAGGTTAGGGACCTAAAAGGGAAAGGGAATCAAGTTGTAGACCACTTATCTAGACTTGAATGGGAGACCATCCAGAAACTAGGGGATAATCTTGAGATAGATGATGAATTTCCAGATGAGTGAGTGTTAGTACCATCTCATGATTTGATTCCCTGATTTGCTAATTTTGCCAACTACTTGGCAAGCAATTTCATTTCAGAAGATTTATCCTTCCAGCAGCCATGGATATTTATGTGTGAGGTAAGGAAATTCTTTTAGGATGAGCCATATCTTTTTAGGGTTTGTACCGATGGGGTAATTCGAAGATGTATACCAAGGATAGAGATGATGAGCATTCTAGAGGCTTGTCATTCATCACCAGTTCAGGGTCATCATAGTGGTACACTAACAGCCTATAAGATTCTATGGTATGGGTTTTATTGGCCTAAAATCTACAAGGATGCTCATGATTTTTCATAGTCCTGTGACCAATGTCAGCGTCAAGGCAATATTTCCCAATGCCATGAACTCTCCATGACACCTATTCTAGAGTCAAAACTATTTGATGTGGGGAAATTGATTTCATGGGTTCATTTATAAGCTTTTATGGCATGAGATACATTCTGGTAGCGTTCAGATATGTATCAAAATAGGTGGAGAAAGTTGCACTTCCAGACAATGAGGGTAGAAGTGTCACCATTTTTCTAAAGAGGGACATCTTTTCCAAATTTGGTACTCCACGCCCTATTAATAGTAATGGTGGTTCTCACTTCTGCAACCATTTGTTCAAGGCCTTACTTGATAGATATGATGTGATTCATAAGGTGTAAAACCCTTACTATCCTAAGACCAACGGGCAATTGGAAGTCCCCAACAGAGAAATAAAGTTCATCTTGGCGAAGACTATGAATGCTAACCAGATTGATTAGACTAAAAAGTTAGATGATGCATTGTGGGGTGACTTGAAAGTTTATAATACCCCTATAGGTACCTCTACATATTATATGATGTATGGTAAAGCATGCCACTTATCGGTTGAGCTTGAGCATCAGGCACTATGGGCGTTGAAAAGGCTAAAATTTTAATGGCATGATGTAGCAAACTTGAGCTTGAGCAAGGTGAATGAGTTGGATGAATTTTGACTCCGTGCTTACGAGAGCTCGGCTATATACAAAGAAATAAAGAAGTTGAACCATGATAAGAAGATCGAAAAGAGAATGTTCTAACCTAGTGATTTGGTCTTGTTATACAATTCAAGGACACGCTTGTTTCCTGGCAAACTAAAAACAAGATGGACTAGATCATTCACTATGGTTAATATGTTCCCATATGGTGCTATTAACGTAAAATATGAAGGTGATGTCTCATTAAACACTACATGAGAAACCTGGAAGAAGTTAGAGTTTATGATGAGATAGACCTGGGTAAAGTCTGAGTAACCTAGGGAATTGTATCGTACTGCAGTAGGAAATCAAGAGCTTTTTGGGAGGAAACCCAAGGTATTCTATTTTTTGTATTCGTATTGCGTGATTGACGTTGGATCTTTGCACCCATGGTTCTACAGGTATGTTCCTAATGATCTTGTTTTGATTAGATGCATTGGGGATAATGCATGATTTTCAATTGAGAGTGGGGCTGCTTGTGGGTCTTGATGTCCTCCTGGGGCTTTTCTTGTCGTGCCTCTTTTTCCCAGAGTTTTGTTCTTAGTAGAGCTGGTATATTTAGGTGTATTACGTTTTGTTTCATGATGCTTTTTATAATTAGGAGATTTTTAAGTATTTAGGGCAGTAGTCATGATTTGATTGATTTTTGATACCCCTACAAAATTTTAAGTTTTTAGAACTGTGTTGATGTATATTTATGTGAACTTTGTGGATATTGTTATGGCATTATGATTAGGGACATGATAATCATTGCTAACAATTACATGAACTAGATAGGTAGTAGTTGGTGATATTGACTCTATGTTGTGTGTGTTAGATAGTACCTAGTTTCCTTTGTGTGTTGAATTCAGAACTTACCGGTTTAGTCTTCCTAAATAACATTCCATGTGCGAATTATATCCCTTGATCCCTACTTTGAGCCTTGTAAGCCTATTGTTCTTATTTTCACTTTTTACTTGTCTATTTGTATTACAGTTTACCTGCTTTGGCCCAGGTCTCCTTGGACATTGTGCACCTCAACTCAAGCAAAATGCTTAAGTTTAGGGTAGCTATCATAGGGGTGCGTAGTGTAAAATGGGTATGAACAAGGGTAAAGTAAGAAAAAAAAATTAGTAGGGCTAGGTGTGGTAGCAAAAGAAAAAAAGAAAGAAAAAGAAAAGAAAAATTGTGAAAAAGCGAAAAAGAAAGAATAAAAGACCACACCCAACCAGAATGTGCATAAAATAATAAAAGGGAGAAATAAGGGTAGAATAAGAAGAAAATTGGCTAATAAGTGAGACCCCCAAGTTAGTGTAGTGTCAAGGAGGCTTAGTCACTTTAAATATCTATAAATATATCATACCAGCCCCTAAGTCTACATTATAGATGAGAAAAGTTATATAGTGATCCTAACTTGACTATCTAAATGAAAAAAGGTAAAGAAAATAAGGGCAAGCCAATGGTATTTGACATGCATTGATTGGAACTTCTTTGTTGAGTGTGAGTGTCTCTTGACCTTCCCTGTATTGACATGCATTATTTCATATGAGTGAGTGGGATATCTTTGTTGTGAGGGCACTTAAGTTACATTGCCAGCCATTTGCTTGTTTGGGTAACATAACTTGTACATATGAGTGGTTGTCTGTTGCTAAAGTAATTTCCATACATTGATCCATTGATTCACACTGTTGTGCTTCATAATCATGCACAGTTGGTTTTGAAAATAGAGATTAGAGGAGGAGGTTGTGTTTTGAGTTTAAGTGATGACTGACTATCTTGAATAGTTTAAATTCTCCTAGTTAAGCGTCGTTTTTATTTTGTTATATTTTTGTTACCTGAGGACTTGCAAATGTTCTAAGTTAAGGGTGTTGATATGCTATATAGATATAGCACTTTTGATGTTTAAAACGAGGAAAATATGCAAGTTTTTTAGGCCCTTTTGTTAGATATGATCCGTTTTGGGAATGTTTGCAGGAAACCATGTTTTAGATGCTAAGTTCGTAAAAAAGGTGAAAAAGGCGTTTTTGGCTACTTTTTGGAGCATATGGATGATCGAGATATTTTTTGAGTTTATCGTGATCAAAGCGTGTTCGAGAATCAAAGAAGAGCTGAAAAACTGACTCCTGGAACTTACAAAGTTAACCCATGGACCACAGGTAAGACCACAGATAGACAAAGTAGGTGCCAGAATTCCAAAATCCTGAGAGCTGACTTGCAGGATTTTTTCCCATCTGGTACCAGCGGTCCGTACCTGCTCCCAGATCCAGACCACACGTACAACCTGCGCCCATGACCAAACCCTTGGTGAAAACCATATGTGGCCATCGGCCCTATTTTCTCCTAGTTCGTTTGGGCTTTTTTTTTAGGGTTTTCTCATATACTATAAATACCCTTTATGTACTTTTTAGTGGGAGTGACACACTTTTAACACTCAAAAACATATTTTGATTCCAAGATCTATCTTTGATCTTGGGATTACCTTGTATTGACTTTAGTTGATTATTCAGTTCACGGTTTTGGGTTCTTATTCATCTTATCATTGTGGTTTTATCTAAGCTTTCAATCATGAATGTTATTGATTTCTTCACAAGCATGAGTGGCTAGATACCCATGGGATGTGTGATTGTTAAACGGAACTAATACCCATGGGATGCATTGCATTATTTTTAATATAATAGTTGTCTTAGTAGTTGCAAATGTTAGGATCCCACCTAGATATTGCTACTTACACCAAAAGAGGAGTGGTGACTAGGAAAAGATAATGACAACAATAATTTGAGGTTTAACTATCGATCTACGTTGCTAGGTAATATCTAAGTAAGATGGTTAGCTTTCATCTAATAACTATAGACTTAAAAGATAATAGTTAACTAGGATGAAGATAAGGGTTAGTAATGCGACATCCTAAGGCTCAAAAGGTAAAGGGTGAAATCTATCTACTCGTCCAAAAGATTGTAGAAGGTACATAACTTATCAACTATATATGCAAAGTATTAGGATGGTTCAACATAGAACGATAAACCTACAGATTTGAGAAGCCAGCGGGAACGCCATCCTAGTGTTCGCCTCTAATTGATTACAACCAAAGTTAATATAGCTACTTGCTCGAGATTATTACAAATAAATCCTCCCATTTACTTTTCTTGTTCTGCCAATCAACTACAACTGTTGATGACTGCAATTCCACGTATTTCCTTGGGATTCGACCCCAACCTTAGTTGAGTTACTATATCTTGACAGTGACCGTATCATCATCTAAAAAGAGGTGTTGCTTGGACATCGTCAACTATGAAGAAGGAAAAACTATAGGAATATTGTAAAAAGAGCTGCTTTGGACACTTTCTTAAGCTACCTAAGGACAAAAATGCCCGTTTCCAAAGGAGCATGGTATATAATATTCTCAAGCGCAAGATCAAATACATGGAGAATGATAAAGATTTGAAAGAGGGGGGCAAAAAGATGGATGAAATCTGAATTAACTACTGTGGTATGCCGGTTTGTTTTGGCATGAGAGAGTTTGCCAGAGTGACAGGCATGATATGCGATCATCCAAAAGAACCTATCATCAAGGAAACACCCCTCAAAAAGTCCAAGGTAAGCAGGACCAAACCACCATCAAACAAAGGCAAAACATTGACCAAGCAACCACCCACCAAAACCAACAAACGCAAAGAAAAAATAGATGATTTGTTGGAATTACTGGTCACGGATACAAAGCCACAATGTTGTTAGAAGATCTCAAGGATAAAACCATACCAAAGAAGTACAAGAAGAAATTGTGCTTAGTTTGGTTTGCCCATTTTGTTATATTAGCAAGAGTCGTTTGCAAAGTCATAGAAAATGATTTATTGGAGCTTGCTGAGGATTTTGAGAAATTCAACAATTATCCCTAGGGATATAACATCTACAAGTTCACTATCAAATATTTATTGACAAAATTATCCCCAAAGATGATCTCTTTATATGGCTTTCCTTGGGCTTTCATGGTAAATTTAATCACAATTTGTTTACTCTTGAATTAATTTATATTAAATAATTGGTATGTCTTTTTTGTTTACTTCTTATTTATATTTTTTAGGCTTGGGCATTTGAAGTCATTCCTTCCCTCCGAAAGCAGGTCAAGGATTACCCAAATGAGATTTCTCATCCAAGGATGCTTGGGCGGTTGGCTGCAAAGAGCAACACAAGAAATAAGGATGTTGATCTCTTTAACCCTCCAAATGATGCAATAAGTCTTCTTTCAACTAATATAATTTGACTCAAATAAAGATATTGAAACAGATAGTTAATCTGTTGCAACAGATGGGTTAGCTACTACAATTTATCTTAACATATGACCCATCTACTGCAACTGGTGCAACAGATGGGTAATTTGTTGCAACAGACGAGTTATATTCTGCAACAAATTACCCATCTGTTGCTTTGGTTTTCTGAACCTGACTTCACAGATTACCCATCTACTGCAACTTATGCAACAGATGGTTAATTTGTTGCCACATATGAATCATCTGCTGCAACAAAAAGATCATCTGTTGCAATATAAAGATCATTTGTTGCATAAATTGTCTGTGTTAAAATGTTACCCAACAGACAACAAATTATTATTTAATTTAAATGTATCTACCCTTTTTTATAGGTTATACATCCATGGATCGTACTCACTGAGAGGAGTTGGGGATGACTTCTTTTATTACTCTAGGTCTTGTTGATACAATAGCAAACCCAACAGTAGAGTTAATAAAGAGGGAATTGGCTGGAGCAACAATCATCAGAAGATCAGTTGGGTAAGATCAGCCTTAAGTTGAAGCTCTTCATGACCAACCTACTGCAACATATTTGGGTGCTACTTCTAGGGGTATTGCTGGTAGAGTTGTTGATGTTGGTGGCAACCATGCTGATGCTAATGTTGCTGCCAGTCATAATGATGAGCATGTTGATGCTCAAGAAAAATAAGTATGTTTGAAATCACCCCTTAAGTGGTCACTCTCACCCCTCGTCACGCTCATATTTTCATTGCAAATGCAAAGATTGCATGGATAGATCGGATAAATGTTTTGAAAAAATAGATGTACTCACTAATGTTGTCAAGGAGTTGAAATCCAAAGGGGGTGTCATACCATCAAAGAAGGTGAGAGATCCATACACTCCTACAGTGGAGGGTAGAAGAAAAAAATAGTCAGACACATACTGTCAAATATGAAACTGTAACGACCCAAATGGCCATGAGTGGCACCCACACTAATCTTCCTGTGGGAGAACTATCTAAATCGAAATATTACCCAATCACTTAGTAAATGTTAAGATGATATTATTATAAAATAAACATAATAACAATAATCCAGGACAAATCATTATTAATGCGGAAGTCAAAACAACTACTTACTAAAATTTCCAAGACCCGAAAGTCATCGTACAAGAACTACTAACAAAGATCATGTCTAAAATGATATCCAAAAATAAAGTAAATAAAGAATGTTTCATTGCCCGAAAGATGGACCAGAACAAATAAGATGACCCATGGCAACCTGGAGATGGAGTGCTCACCCTTGGATCAAAATCTGCTATCAAACTCTAGAGGTGAGGTCATGTCTGAGCCTAGAACACTTTCTGCACTCAACAAAAGAAGAGTACAGGGTAGTATTAGAACAAAACACTATGTACTGGTAGGTATCATAGGCCAACTCAATTTAATAGCATGTACACAACATAAATCAAATAACAAGCAGATAGGCATCGTCACACAACAAATATTCAATGAATCAACAATACAGCAACAACAGGTCAAAGAGTGCTCACAAGCAAGCCACATAACCATCAAAAGTATCAACTATACTGTAAATATCCAAGGAAATAACACAAATATGTACACACATGCTATGGGACTTATTTTTGCCTATATAGTCATCACCTGTAGGGAACAATCTATGTTCATGTACCGTACCGGCGTGATACCCGATCCAAGATAAATATAAACGTGCCGGCGTGGTACCCGATCCAAGATAAATATAAACATACTGGTGTGGTACGCGATCCAACATAAACATAAACAAGTATTATCAATATCAATCTACACAACCTCACAGCATGCCACACAATATACCATGTTTACAAGTACACTTAAAGTCATAAGACAATTCCATCAAGTCAATTTTTAATAAACATTTATACACGAATCAACAATCCAAACATCAACAATTTCAAGCATGTCCGAATACCAATCCACAAGTATCCAATTTAGGAGCATACACACAATTA
>NC_061121.1:89721905-89737063 GCF_002878395.1 Capsicum annuum
TCCAATTTAGGAGCATACACACAATTAAGTCGAGTCTAAACTCCAATAAAATTATAACCTACCTCAACCGGGGAATTCAAATGTCACTAGTCCACAAGTACCTTACCCTTCCTCACAAATTTGGAACGTTTGAAATTTGTAAGTAAAGAGGCCAGTCTTTTGTACGTGAAAGAATTATAACAAATCAATACACCACATGATTTTCTCATGGTTACTGCCAAGAATTTCCCATAATCCTATATTTTTGTCATTATTAAGAATGACTAATTAACTATTACAATCTAAATTATATACCACTAATGCACAAACCCATGAATTGGCACTAAAGTGAACTGTAAAGAGGCCTATAGGAAATCACTTTAGTTAATACTAAATTATTGAAAAGAAAACATTAGTTATAATACTTTAACACTAATGCGCACACACTAAAATAATGATCAACGTCATTGACTAGTTACTGCCCAATATAGTAATTAACATCCTTGACATCATTAACCCACAAATTGTCCATGCTAATCAGAAGGATTTTATCACCGTGAAGTACATCACATTCTAACAACAACCCATTTTCAATTACGATATACATCTATCTATTTATATTTATATATATATATATATATATATATATATATATATATATATATATATATAAATTCAATGAATTCAAACCTAGAGTTACGCTACAGTGCCTCCTCTTTCAAGCTGCAGATTGAGAAATAGGAACAGTTAATCGTATTATGATAATCCTACTCACTGTATTTATCCTTATATTGGCCACATAAGTAAGTAAATTGTTATTTTGACTCATTAATTCACTAATTAAATTAATTATTTAAAATACCCAAAACTTTTAATATATCCTCAAAATTTATTTGGAACCCATAGAAATAGATTAAATATGTAAATTGACTAGAAAGTACATTCCGGACCCATTGATAATACTACGACACTAATCCGAGACCGTCTCTATCAAAGGTTGACTATTATCAGGTTTAACTTTTCCAAACTCAATAACTCTGTTAATGACTTAAATGACTTTCGAATACCCAAGAATATCGATACTACTCACCATCGTAAGTTATAAATCATGTATACAAACTACGAAGAACGCTAAAATAAGAAAGATGAGAAGATTTTACAAACGACCGAGAGGGTCGTTATATCAGATACCAATTAAACAACTATTCGTCCTCGAACGGCAAAGAAACTACAAGAAGGGAAAATAAAGAATTACCTAAATCAGCAAAAATATGTGGATATTTGCTACGCATGTCTACTTTGGTATCTCAAGAGGCCTCCTATTCCTACAATGGACCTTCACAAATGCAATCTCCTTAGTCCTTAACCTACGGACAACCAAATACCTGGCCGAGCCTACGTGTACCCCCATCGCCCCAGACTCAGAAGGTTTAATCAGCATACAACAACACAAGGCATATTCTTCACCCATTTATATGCAACCATCCTATACCGGCTGATAAATATAGGTATATACTGGTGATAGGCAATGCACATGCAGGAATGAAGGCAAAGTACACAATCAATATCAAAACTCATCATAACTGTCCTCATCAGGACCATCATCATCGTAATCAACCTCCAGCCTTGCCGGATATCAATACACCATCAATAGTACCCTCCGACCTTGCCAGGTATCTACATATCATAAATATATCCTATGGCCTCGTCGGGTATCAACATATCATCATAATAGTCGAATAACATACACTAAAACACTCATAAAAATAGTTATATCACCATAGAATACCTATCTAGTCAATACTTCCCAACTACTCGTTATTAGCTAACCAACACCTATTATATTAGAATCACTAGTTCGTTAGTCATCACATAATCTCTGGTTATTAGCCTAAATATTATCCTTCATCTAATCCTTATTCACGGGATAGCAATTAACCATTATTTATTTAATAGCCAACATCTAAAATCTAGTCAAAGTTCATCAATAGACCAAAATCGCCATTTATCCACCATTCATCATTATCAACTAATCATCCTATATTTGTTAATCCTTACTAGACAACATATTACTACTTGTCACCTAACAATCTCTTATTAATTGGCACCATTCATTATCTAACCATCGTTCACCAACTAATCCTTGCTTAACTATTCATTAGTTAACCATTTAGCAACTATTCAAAGTTATTAACTACTCACCTCTTATTACCAATATTTCTTCTTATCTAGCCTTATTAACATACAACTCCTTATTTATCGACTAATTGACATCATAAACTTAGTCCTATGCTAGACCCGACCTCACCATAAGTCACGAATTAATCATCGCAAGCTACCATGTTTTAATTAAGCAAAATTCATTAACTAATATATTAGATTCCTAGCTATCAAGTGCTATAGTCCCCTAATAGGCAACTAGTTACCACATAGCTTAACTATTAATTAGGCAAAACAATCATAAATCATATTTCATCTACAATCACATCAATTACCGATATAATACTCATGAAGGTACCAAATCTATGCATATCATCACCAGTATTCAATTAAAAAGTTGTAAGCAACATACCAAATCTTCCTTCGCCCCATACCGGAGAGATGTGTATATAAACATATATGTCTTCATAAACTATAATCATATTTTTTACACTGATAAACACTCCTCGGATATTCGAACATTATCATAACACAAACCTTGGCCCATTAATTTATCTGAAATAGTCATAACATTATAATCACGGTCTTAGGCCCATATACATATCCGAAACTCATATTTATAAGTCGTAGCATATCTCTAATCATCTCACCTATAAGAGGTATCTTACATATTGGAGGCACAATATAGATAGACAGGTAATCATCTATAGGACATCTTATATCCATAGGTCTCATACATCATCACTATGAGGAATATCACCTTTCTAGGCCAATTTGCATATCTAAGAGGAATTGGCATCTCTATAGGCCAATCATCAATTCTAAGAGGAAATAGTATATCTATAGGCCACATAACGTGTCTAGGAGGAATATTTATCTCTAAAGGTCCCTTATTGCTTCAACAAGAAATATCATAACTATAACTCAAAAGTCACAACCCCGGAATATCAATACAAGTTACCTAGTTACGAAGTAACCTTATTCTAAGATTTACTAGCCTCATCTATCTCTAACATCCGCAACTAAGTCCACAAGACTTAACAAAAATTTAGGCCTAAGTGGGCCAGACAATCCCCCTTCTAATCCTTAATTTTCAAAATTAGGCACACTATGCTCCAAACTAGGCTAAGGTATCTAGTTCATCTTTTAGATATCAAGTAAGCCATATTCAAGCCTAAGATGGCCGCTTAGACTAGAAACAAGGTACTCAAGTCAACGTTACCCAACTTACGATTTCAAGACTACCACACTAGCCTAATAAAGCTAAATATACAAAGCATGCTTGAAATACTAAAATCACATCCCAAACATAGGTTTACATCATAACCAAGCTACAACTAATTTAAAATAGAGAGGAAAAGCAATAGGATTCAAAAGAGGTATAAACATACCATTTTACGGATCCCACAGAATTAGAGCCTACAACACATCCACAACATTATTAATATCCATCTAATCATCATGGCTTAACCACTCAACAAAAATCATCCACCAAGTATCACTCAAGGAAATATCAATCATGCCATTTAATACTTTATTTATTCTCCCATTTAGGATCATCCTTAATTATTTATGAATATAATTAAGCCATTTGATTTTGCATTACCACTATCATGGAAATTAATATTCCCTAAAAGTTTCATATATCAGCCAACTTCGTGGGACATGCAAATGTACAATTTAGCCACAAGGTCAAGTCAATAATAATTTGTCTTCGCAAAATTTTTCCTAATGCATAAATCCACAGCTACAACTTATGTCCTGACAATCACTAACTCAATATTTTTCAATGACAAATACTTCATGGTCAAGCCACACCTCCCTTATATCACTAACACCAATGAAGATATAAAGAGTCATTCTTATTTCTACCTAACAATAGTTTTATTATGGGCTTACTTAACTCTTGATCACTTCATGAGTGGTCCCTACACCACTAGCACATAAGCAAGGCCAAATAAAATAAGTTGATCATAGGTCATTAACAGTCTCATCACTAATATCACATTCTAGACAAGTCATTGATCAAAGTTTATAGGTATCAACAACCTCTACTAGTTTTTGTCACTTTTATTTATAACTCATTATTTTGCCAAGCATTAAGAATTCGTTGACATAAGGAACTCAAAGATAATGAAACTTAGTTAGTCCTCACAAGGAACCCATTATAATTTCAATAATAGAACAGCACAAAAATTCTAAATACTATCTCAATGCCCTGACCACATAAGGATCCCCAAATAATATCAATAATCGAACTACACAAGGATCCATCCACAACATCATTAACAAGAACCTCTTATTACAAAAACACATATCACCTCAGTCTTTTATTCATGTCACTTTTCATCATCTTTTCTCGATATCACATTCTTATATCATCCTCTCAATTCCCATACCATCAATCTCATCAGTATAATATTACCAAAAATAAGTAAGCACCATAGAATTTCTAGTTTCACAATAACCAGAAATCAAATAATCCCATCACATTTATCAACAAAAACAACTTAGTCAATTTTCATCACTTAACAAAAACAATTCATATCAATGACAAAAATCTAGCAACACAAGTTTAGTCAAATATCAAACACAAGCAATCAATAAGTTCACAACTTTCACATGTCTTTATCTATTAACAATAACTTTTAGACCTTATTAACAAATATCAATTAAAATCTCCTAGATTTTTATTCAAAATTATTAAGATACCAATTAGAATTGTCTAGATACCAATTGGATTCAATCCAGTAGTTCAAGATTAGGATGGCATGATGGAGAGAAAGAAAGAAAAATCACTTCTACATACCTCATAGCCTTACGAAGATTGGGTGTGGGGGCCTACACACCAATCTACGGAACTCTACTTGACATTGCTCTTATTAACAGATACCAATTGGAATCGCCAGATACCAATTTAATTCAAGCGATAGCACATAATAAAGAAGAATTTGAATTTTCCTAGTGTCCTATAGCCTCTCGAAGAAAAGTACAGACATCTTCGTACTTTTCCGCAAGACTCTACAAGATATGTTCGTGTACAACAAGATCGACGAACCTAGGGCTCTGATACTGACAGCGCCCAAGCATACACGGAAGTGTATGTGATCTTATCAAGTAATATAGTGGCTTCAAGAAAGCCCAAGAATCGATCTCTCAGGGACTTGCGTTCACCGCCTATCTAATTCTAGTTTAACTAATTGAGAAAAAGTAAACAAGGAGAGAGTTTGTAATTTTGCAAATTAAAAATAAAATAAATAATGCGTAAAAATAAAATACTTGGGACAATCAATGGAAAAAAAACCAGGGTTGAGGCATTTTGAAAATCATACAAATCTCTATTCCTATCGCAGTTTAGTTGGTTATCGGATTATTGATTTGCAAGGTTTATGCTACAATTTTAGTCTCCCGACCTCAAATCTTCTGTCTAGTAAACATTGTACCTACAACTCCCGTAGAGATACAAAAATTCTTCTAGATTCATGAAGTTGCCTTCTTGTAAGTGAACCAAGCAAGGCTTCTAGGTATATCTCTATCCTAGATGCTAATTCAAATCCCTTATTTTATAAAAGAATAAGAACCTTGCTCCCTAATTTCTTCGTTCTATCCTATGATTCTCCTTTCAGATTCACGTAGAAATATAGATTTATTCTAATGGTAGCTAATCATTAAAATAGTAGGATCAAGAAATTAAGAACAACCCACATGATAATCCAAAATTAAACTACAATAAAGAATATTAAAAAGTATTCATGTTCTTGGCCTCAACCCCGGAAAGAGGGTTTTAGCCTTTAATGGAAATATTCATCATCCAATCCCCTAGAATGATGATACAAATCATAAAAAAAACTAAATTAAAGAATGACAAAACCTAAAAATAAGTTTTGGTATCCTCCAATGATGTTCCAAGTTGATCTAGAGTTTCCAAGAGGTCCTAAGATGATCAAAACGGAGTTTGAGACATTATATTTATAGTATATAAGTCATAAACTGACTTGTATTTGGTTTCAACACTATTTTACTTCAGCTGGGCATAATTATCTCGATTTTGGGAATCGGTGCGACGTGGAGACATGCAAATTCACAATTGTCAAAAAATCTGTCAAATTCCAGTAGCTGTTTGCGATTTCAACACATCGTGGGGCCTCCGGAAACTCCAAATTAAGCTACACATGCCATATTTTCAAAAACTTAGGCCTCTTATGAATCCAGTAATGTTTTGAAATCCTTCATTTGCCACCTGTACAGTCTACACTCGCCCAATACTTTTCAGGGGTCCAACTTGCGTCTTGTGATTTTGTTGAGCATTCTGAGGCCTTATTGAGTTGTTTCCACTTGATTTGAAGCTTGTATATCCTTAATATATCATCATAATCCATGTACCAAGCATCCTAAATCATTAAACACATCAATTAAGAGCTCAAAACAGCACAACATCCTCACCGATGAACTAGAAACACGAGCTAAGCATAGGCTAAACTCATATTGAGCTTTAACTCATTATTTTCACTCTTTTCTTGATCCAATTGACCCTTAAACATTATAACTAAGTTGTTTCACATATAAAAACATGCTAACAACCTTAGTAACTCATTAAAATACATTAGAACTCAACATAAATAGACTAGAAAAACACCTAGCTCAAGCTAGTCACACTAGTTTTCTCGATTGAACTCTAAATGGTTGAATTGAATCAAAACTCGTGTGGAAACACCATTAAACATTGCGAACACGTACTTGGACACATAATTGCTCATTTATATCATTATTAACATATATAGCATAAGAATCATCCTCAAAACAAGGCTAAAAAGGCTAGAATAGTAACGCTAGAATGCATAAATACACCCAACATTAGATACCAACTTTGTCACGACCCAAATGGCCATGAGTGGTACCCACACTAATCTTCCTGTGGGAGAACCGTCTAAATTGAACAATTACCCAATCACTTAGTCAATGTTAAGATGATATTATTATAAAATAAACATAATAACAATAATCCAAGACTAATCATTATTAATATGGAAGTTAAACAAACTACTTACTAAAATTCACAAGACCCGAAAGTCATCATATAAGAACTACTAACAAAGATTATGTCTAAGGTGATATCCAAAAATAAAGTAAATAAAGAATGTTTTATTGCCCGAAAGATGGACCAGAACAAATAAGATGACCCACGGCAGCCTGGAGATGGAATGCTCACCCTTGGATCAAGATCTGTTATCAAACTCTATAGGTAAGGTCATGTATGAGCCTAGAACACTTTCTGCACTCAACAAAAGAAGAGTACAGGGTAGTATCAGTACAAAATACTATGTACTGGTAGGTATCATAGGCCAACTCAATTTAATAAAAAATACACAACATAAATCAAATAACAAGTAGACACGCATCGTCACACAACAAATATTCAATGAATCAACAATATAGCAATAACAGGTCAAAGAGTGCTCACAAACAAGCCACATAACCATCAAGAGTATTAACCATACTGTAAACATCCACAGAAATAACACAAATATGTACACACATTCTATGGGACTTATTTTTGCCCAAATAGCCGCGACCTGCAGGGAACAATCTATGCTCATGTACCGTACCGGCGTGGTACCTGATCCAACATAAATATAAACGTACCTGCGTGGTACCCGATCTAACATAAATAAAAATTTACTGGCATGGTACCCGATCCAGCATAAATATAAATATACCGGCGTGGTACCTGATCCGACATAAATATAAACGTACCGGCATGGTACCCTATCCAACATAAACATAAACAAGTATTATCAATATCAATTTACACAACCTCACAGCATACCATACAATATACCAAGTTTATAAGTACACTTTAAAGTCATAAGACAATCCCATCAAGTCAATTTTTAATAAATATTTATACACAAATCAACAATCTAAACATCAATAATTTTAAGCATGTTCGAATATCAATCCACAAGTATCTAATTTAGGAGTATACACATAATTAAGTTGAGTCTAAACTCTAATTAAATCGTAACCTACCTCAACCAGAGAATTCAAATGGCATTAGTCCACAAGTGCCTTGCCCTTCCTCACAAATTTGGAACGTTTGAAATTTGTAACTAAAGACGTCAATCTTCTGTACATGAAAGAGTTATAACAAATCAGTACACCACATGATTTTCTCATGGTTACTACTACTAAGAATTTCCCATAATCCTACATTTTTGTCATTATTAAGAATGACTAATTAACTATTACAATCTAAATAATATACCACTAATGCATAAACCCACGAATTGGCACTAAAGTGAACTGTAATGGAGTCCAATAGGAAATCACTTTAGTTAATGCTAAATTATTGAAAAGAAAACATTAGTTATACTGCTTTAACACTAATGCGCACACACTAAAATAATGATTAACGTCATTGACTAGTTACTGCCCAATGTAGTAACTAACATCCTTGACATCATTAACCCATAAATTGTCCATGCTAATCAGAAGGATTTTATTACCATGAAGTACATCACATGCTAACAACAACCCATTTTCTATGACGATATACATCTATCTATAAATATATATATATATATAAATGAATTCAATGAATTCAAACCTAGAGTTAGGATATGGTGCCTCCTCTTTCAAGCTGCAGATTGAGAAATAGAAACTGTTAATCGTATTATGATAACCCTACTCACTATATTTATCCTTATATTGGCCATACAAGTAAGTAAATTGTTATTTTGACTCATTAATTTACTAATTAAGTTAATTATTAAAATACCCAAAATGTTTAATATATCCTCAAAATTTATTTGGAACCATATAGAAATAAATTAAATATGTAAATTAACTAGAAAGTACATTCCGAACCCATTGATAATACTACGACACTAATCTGAGACCGTCTCAATCAAAGGTTGACTATTGGGTTTAACTTTTCCAAACTCAATAACCCCGTAAATGACTTAAATTACTTCTGAATACCCAAGAATATCGATACTACTCACCACCGTAAGTCATAAATCATGTATACAAAATACGGAGAGTGCTAAAATAAGGAATATGAGAAAATTTTACAAACGACCGAGAGGGTCGTTACATCTAAAAAAAATTACAACTCCTCCTCCTCCAAAAGTTGATAAAGTTCGGGGACCATTAAAGAAGGTGAACATATACATGAAACTTGACGCCAAGTAGAAGGTTGTTCTGAGAAAGTACATAAATTCCAAGAAATGCGTAAAAACCTTCAATATGAATGCATTTTCCCCCAAAAACTTCAAGAAGATGACAGATATGGAAGTGTGGTATGTAGACATGGTAAGTTTACTTTTCCTAACCTAACCTTCTAATCTACTCCATGAAGAAGAAGCTACGCAACAGATGTGTCATCTGTTGTAATAACAGGGTATTCTAGTGTAACTGGTGGTTCATCTGTTGTAATAGATTGACCATCTATTGTATAAGTTACATTAGATGGGTAATCTGTTAACATATTCAGAGAACCCTATGCAACAGATGGACCATCCGTTGCATCTTTCCATTTTGATTTTTATAAAATTACTAACCTATTTAAAAATTATCTTCTTATATCACGGCATATTGATGAAATTCTCTGCCTCATAAGGGGCAAGCAATTAGCGGTCTTGGGTGTTTATGATACTAGCAATAGGATAACGGACCTCAACATCAACAATAATTTCAAGAATTGGTACAATGAAATTTTCCAGCTAGGGTCAACTCCCGGTGGCTCGAGATTCGATTCATTAGTTTCTAAGTTTAAATGGGATAAAGATATGATTGAATATGTTAGAGAAAAAAGGCCATATCCACACGGCAAGGACTAGATCAAGGTAAAGAGAATTCTTGCAGTCATGAACGTGGACGTAAAATATTTTCTGGATCTTGAGATACTACTCGAGGAAGGAATGATGAAGTTTTATGACTGCCACTTACTTGTCTTCAACGAAGCTGATTGTTTTACCAAGATCCATCCACTATTGGACTTGTTCCCCAGCTTTTTGAGGTAAAGTAAGTTGATAAAGCATTTTCCAGTGGGAGTGTTGAATGAAAAATAGGATTTTGAAGATAGAAACAAGGACAAGGACCTTTCAAAAAATTCAAGTGGTGTTGCGTGCGGATCCTACGCGCTTGCACACATTGTATGTTTGCTAATTAACACAGAAATATCCAACCTAATGAATTTTCTATGCGACAATAATATGACAAGGATGCAAGAAGTCTAGGCTTATGGGGTAATAAATAAAATGTTGGAGCCTGGGTATGTAAAAGAAGATGTAGAAACACAAACACCGTGACAATTTTCATTTCCAGTAACTTTACATGTAGTGATAATTTTTTATATTTGGTGAAAATTGAATTGGTTTATTAAATTTAGGAACTTATGAATTAGTACGAAAAATAATTAGTAAGTTCAAATATTGCATCAAGTGCATTATATAGATATGTAGACATCTCTATAATGCAACAGATGACTATCCTATTGTAATAGATAGTCTATCTATTGTAACTAATAGTCTATCTATTTTAACTGATAGTCTATCTATTGATAATGATAGTTTATCTATTGCAATAGGTTGGTCATCTGTTACATTATGCAGATGTTTTTATCTAAGTCTATTTGTTGCAATATATAGTCTATCTATTACAATAGATAGGGCATCTATTGGTACAAATCAAATTAGTAGAAAGACTTGTTCGATAATTTCCAATAGATGAACTACATATTGCAACATATGTATAAGTCTGTTTGATAATTTCAAATAGATATGTCGTCCGTTGTAACAGATCCATTATTTATTGTAATATTTGAATCTAGTATTCCATTTCAATTAATAAGTTCAAATTTAAGGATAAAATAAAATTCATAGACAAAATAAAATAAATCAAAACCTTCAAAAATTACATGAAATAAATTAACAAATAAATAAAATATAAAAAATTATTATGGATACAGATGATCTACTCAATAAATAAATCAATAATTTAAGTTTTGAAGCCAAAAATCCCTAACGAGAGGTTATTACTTTGACAGACTTAAGCTATAAAGATCTACTAAATATGGACAAGTTGTTCTTCATCCGGTGCTATGGAATTTGGCTTTGGTCGTCATCGATCTTTAATGTTGCTTGCGTATGATTTCTGAGCCTTTGCTTCTCCAAATTTCCATAAAAGAGTAGCATATCTTTTACGGAGTAATCCGGCATCAAGTCCATCATTTGGTACATGTAATCCATCGCTCAAATACTCGGCAAGTGGCAACAAAAAGATCGGAATTCCTATATTTGTAGAATTAGATAATACGTATCTTGCAGTTAATGTAAGAGTTGTGAAATTTATGAAATGAAACTAAATCATGATACTTACAAGCTACCACTATGTTGTTGAGCAATTCTTTCAACATATTCTACATCAAATGGATTACCCATTTTACTCGTGTATGCTTAAATCGTCGACCAATCAGTACAAATCTTTTGGTCCAAAAAGCCACTTATATCAAGGTAAGTAGGCAATATTTTAGCCAGCTTTTATATCTCAAACGACGGTTCAGAATGTCTCTTTCCCAACATCGAGTCATAAACTCGGATGCACCTCTCTTTTAGAATGACGACAGCCAACACCCAATGAAAGTCACCACCACAATTGATTGGGATGCACACTTCTTCGACCAAATGCCAAGGTAAGCCAGCTAGAAAGCAAAAACCTTTGATGATTTTGATTAAGCATTCCTCATTTCAGGAAACTTCCAATTGTTGTTGACAATACCTATTGTAGGCATTATTGATATAAAGTTTGTAAAAAATAATTGCTTGTGGTGTATCTGTATTATTATTGTATTTGTAACATGGCCTTCTTTCGGAGGTAGTAAGAAATAACATCGATGTGCTGCACATATTATCAAATATTTTAGATTATGTAACAATAAAATTAATAAACAGATACAATTAAATATAGCATTAATAGTAAGATAATGTATGATATTTAAACCTCATCATTCCAACAAGTTGGGGCCGTGACATCACATAAAATCAATTCTTCAATTTGGGATATGCAATAACAAAGTCGAACATATTAAAACCAAGACTTGATTGATTCACTTTAAAGTGTTCGTTATTTTGTTTTCTACATGATTTATATGTGTTAATGTCATATTTTTACAAGAAGAATTGTATAAATCAATTCCTTAAAAATGATTTATGTACATGTTGACATGAAGCTTTAACAGCTCATTAGAAATCCATTCTGAATAGTTGTTGATCAACTTTGTTAGTTTTTTGGGAGCCTCGTCCGAAATGTTGAACCCTTCAAACAGATAATTCCTCCATTCTTTCGGACTGACAGGCTTCACTTTTTCTTCATTTTTAGAAGCATTTAATGGATTATCAATTTAGATATTATGTTACTCAGCAGTAGCTTCTACTATGACATCCACCTAGAAAACCAAAATTGGCAATGCTAATCACAGAGATACAAAAAATAAAAAAAGATAACTAATCTGTTGGAGAAAATCAAACAGGTCTTCCTCCTATTTAAATTTGTCCCAACAGATTACCTATCAGTTACAATAGATGGGTCATCTATTGGGATAAATTAAAATAGTTGGTAACTTATTTGATTTTCTCCAACAAATGAGACATATATTGTAATATGTAATGCATCAGATGCAATAGGTTAGTCATCTATTGCAACAGATGTCTATTTTTGTTAGATAATTTTCAGCTGATGTGTTATTTGTTGAAACAGAAATGTAATCTATTTATTTCTTGGAATAGATGATAAAAATTCACCTTCTTCATCTCATGTTGCTTTCCTGTGGCCCTTGTAATTTGATCAAAAGTACAAGACAAAGATAGAGGAGTTGCAATTTTGCTTTTTTCAATGTTTGATAATACCTTGGAAATTTCTTTCGTTCTCCTCTTAGCCGCCTTAATCTCTCATGGAGTGTATAAATATGAAATCTTCTTTGATGGAATAACACCCCTCTTAGATGTCAATTTCTTTACAGAAGCAGTTAATGCATTAATAGCATTAATCACTCCATCATGTTTCACCTTGCAGTTTTGACATTTGCATACAGAACATTCGCTAGGAGGGGCAAAATCTATAAAACTAGTATTATCATAATCATAATAGTTTATTGTTTCAAAAACTGTAAGAACTCTATCACCACTAACTCCACTAACAACAACAAGCCCACCCTCCAAAATTATTTTTCTTATGATGGTTATTGTTCCAAACAATTTCTTTTTATTCTATCAATGACCTTAGGGTCTAATAAATTTTGCACAAATTGTAAAGTAATAAAAAATGGCATCTCCAACTCTCGATTGGTCAAAACAAGCAACGGATGCACAATCTAAAATAAATCAGTACATATATTAAAATGATGATTAAATCATTTTAAAAAATCATTAATTAAAACAAAAATTTAATTAGAATTAGACTTACTACTTCCTTCGGGGTGGTTGAAGAGGTCAAAAAATTTTATTTTTTTATCAGTTTTGGCCAACAACCATCTCAGAATTCTTGGACATGAAACTTCTTCTTGGTAGTTCACTTGTTGTCTCAAATAAGGAATGACTTCAAATGCCCAAACCTATAAAATAACACCAATAAATCAAAAACATTATCCAATAAAAAATAAAAGAATCATAACAAAAGAAATATTTACCGTGAAAGCCCATGAAAAGCCATATAAGTTGACTGTCGTTGGTGTTAACGGAGTCAATAATATTTGATAGTCATTTTGAAGCTTTCATAACCCCAAAGATAGCTGTTAAATGCCTTAAGATCCTCAAGAGTTTTATTAAACCAAATGGTATGTTATTATTAAAGTCTATCGCCCAAAGAATATTATGTACAAACCAAACCAAGCATAATGATTGTTTGTGCTTCTTTGAAAGTCTTTTACCTTTCAACGCTTCTATCAAATTTTTGTTTTTAAAGCTTGGACCAACAAGGGACACCAAGTCATCACTATCACTTAACTTGTCTTTGCCTTTTTGGGGTGTGTAGGGTGCTTTTTTGGGGTTAGAATAGGTATAAGCTGAGAAGGAGAAGGATGATAACATTTTAGTCCAGTAACTATGACAAACTTATTCCAACCAAAACAAAAAGGCATGGCACAGTAATTTATATATACCTCATCCATCTTATCTTTATTTTCATACATAAACCTATTCTTGAGAAAATCATATACCATGGACATTTGAAAACGAGCATTATTGTCCTCCGGCAAATCAAGATATTGCCCAAAGTAGATGTCCCTGAAATAAGCATCCAATTTTTTGTCTCAAAATATTTTTCTGAAGGCATCAAAAGATTCTTCCATGGATAACTTAATCACTAAATCACCAGTTAAAAATATGGCACCATCGCACTGTATTCTCGCAGGATAACTATCAATGCTGAAGGTTTTGACCAACTCTTCAGTTGAAGGGCTATTAGCATTTGAACCATCTATTTTGAAACATCCCTCATTCCCGTGTTCATTATCTTTTATTTCTAATTAAGATATTACTTGTAAAGTAAGCTCATAGAGTGGTAGATGTAGCTTAGTTGCTTTACTTGTTCATTTACTTGAACTTGATTCAGTTTCCATTCTTTTGTGAGCCATATTATCTAAAAATAATAGGAAAATATAAAAGATTATAGTTGATTAATGCATCGTTAAAAAGGGATAACAGTAAATCTAACATGTACAATACAGTAAAATAACAGTTCTAATATATCACACGTTTGTTGCAATAGGTGGGTTATTTGTTGCAACAGGTGGGTTATCTGTTACAACATATAACTAACCTATTACAACAAATGAGTAATCTATTGGAAATAATAAAAATAGTTTCAATACTATTGTCATTAATAGTTTCAATACTACTATGATTTCTTCTAACAGATCACTCATCTGTTGAAATAAATGACTGGTTTATGCAACAGATCATTCATTTGTTGCAACATATAAGTGATTTGTTAGAAATGTTGTCAACTGTTAATATTCTTTG
>NC_061121.1:89740063-89767531 GCF_002878395.1 Capsicum annuum
AGGACATCTATTGCAACAGATGAATGATCCGTTGGAAGAAATCAAAGTCTTAGACATGTCGTCCTATTGAAATAGTTGATAGGATTTCATCCAACAGATGGTTCATCAGTTGCATTAAATGGTAAATCTGTTGCATCAGATGGTAAATCTGTTGCAGAAAAAAAACTAATAGCAAGATTTTGTTCAATAGAACAACAACAATATCACCATTAATATCAAATACACCATTTTTACCAAGAACAGCAATAAATCAACCCAGCAACACCAATACAACACACACACCAAGAATATTAATAGTGACCAAAAACACCAATATTGTTGTTTTGTTTGTACAAACACAAACAACAAAAACCAAACTTTAAAAAAACTCAATAGACACCAATAAATCAAATCAATAGTTCGACAATAAGAACTACAATAACAACAAAAAATTATATTTCACTCTGAAAAGAGAAGAGAAGAAATATTAGAAACTAAGATTTCTTTCGTCCCTATTTTAAATTTAAGCAACAAATATTAAAATTATTAACCAATACTAGAAAAGAAGTTGGCTCAAGTTCCTTTTTTTCTTTATAACTAAAAAATCCTAATTTTTTTACCTGTAAGAAAAGAAAAGGTTCGATGAAGAACTCAAAATTGTTGTCATCGGAGAGCAATGTTTTCACGTTGCTTGGCGGTTGAAGTTGAAAAGAAACTCGAAGCCCACTTAATTGTCACCGGAGTTTGAAGTCAGCGGGGAGTTAAGGGAGAATTTTATAGAACTATTAGTTGGGAAAAACTTTAGAGAAATTTTCGAGAAATGAGGGGAAGAAATAAGAGAAACAGTTGATTTGGAGAGGAGAGGGGTGTGACTTGATTTGTATTTTTGAAAAGACTAAAAAAATTTTAAAATATTAATTAAGTCCACAATTAACTTAATCAAGTTTTCGAATTATGTTTAATCCTTTAAGTTGGTCAATGTCACCAACACCACATTCAAGACTTAAAAGACACCTTTTCCATCAATTTTCTCTTGTTTCTTCAAATTTTAAATTTCAAATTACTTTTTCCCCTCTCTATAACTTTTTTCTCCTCCATTCTTATTAAAAACTCATTGTTTCTTTATTTTTCTCCTTTTTGAAGCTAGAATTTTATTTTTAAATGTTTTGTCTCCTCCCAAATTTGTAAGTTTTCTACTCTCCTTTAATTTTAGTTCATTTTTTCAAAAATAAAAGGTTTGTATAAATATATATAATCAATCAGATCAATAATTGATTTGTCCATATATTCGTCGGGTCAATAAGTAATTTGTCCATATATGTTCGGGTTGATAATCGATCTGTCAGATTGATAATCGATCCATCCATATATAGGCCAGATCGATAATAGGTCTGTCCATTGCAAATCAAGTTTTGGACTAATTTGTAAAATGTGTAAAAGATTTGGTGGGAGGAGTTTTGTTTAAATTGTGTAAATTGATGATTTGTGGACTAATTTGTAACTTTTAAAACTTGTAATAATTTTTAAGTCACAAATAAATTAAATTTTTCAAAAGTGGGTCATTTCCCTAAAAAAAAAAAACTTGTAGTCTATTTAAATGGCCTTTTTAAGTCTTCTTTTTAATTAAATAGACTACAAGTTTTTTTTAAGGAAAATGACCCATTTTTGAAAATTTTAATTTATTTGTGATTTAAAAATTATTTACAAGTTTTAAAAATTACAAATTAGTCCACAAATCACCAATTTACAGATTTAAACAAAATCCCTCCCACCAAATCTTTTACACATTTTACAAATTAGTCCAAAATATGATTTGCGATGGACAGATCTACTATCGATCCGACCGATATATGAATAGATCGATTATCGATCCCACAGATCTATTAGCGATCCGATCTATATATGGACAGATCGATTATCAATTCTAATGATATAGAGATAGATTGCTTATTGATTTGATGGATATATGGACAGATGGGTTATTGATCCATTTGATTACATATATTTACACAAACCTTTTTATTTTTTGAAAAAAATGGACTAAAATTAAAGGAGAGTAGAAAGCTTACAAATTTGGGAGGAGACAAAACAGTTAGGAATAAATAACTAGCTTTAGAAAGGAAAAAATTGAAAAAACAATGAGTTTTTAGTAAGAATGGAGGAGAAAACAGTTATAGAGAGGGAAAAAATAATTTGAAATAGAAAAGTTGAAGAAACAATGAGTTTTTAATAAGAATGGAGGAGAAAAAAGTTAGAGAGAGGAAAAAGTAATTTAAAATTAAAAAAATGAATTAGAATTTTATGTTTTAAGAATATTTATAAATATCTCTCATAATTTTTAATAAGAAAATGGCCAAAAGCCCCCAAACCTTTACCCCAAATCTCAACTACACACATATACTTTGAGGGGGTCCTATGACCCCCTTGAACTATTTAAAAATAATATTATTACCTCCCTGAATGCTTACGTGGTAAAGCGAGTGTATCTCACTCTCCTTGAGAGAGTGAGCACCGAAAATAAAAATAAAAATAAAAATTTTATTTTCACATTTCTTTAATAGATATATATATATATGTGTGCATTTTTTTATCTTTTTTTCTTTATTTATTTTATTCCTTTATCCTCTCCTTTCTCTCCACTTTCATTGTCCTTCACCATCTTCATCTTCCTCTTTCACATCTCTATCTTTATTTTTTATCTCCATTTTTATTTATACCACAAGTTCAATACTTTTCTCACCATTAATTTTTTTAATTATCATTTTTAGACCCACTATTTTTTCTTTTTGTGAAGAAGGATAAATAACCCCAAGTGTTTCCGCCGGAATGGCTTCACAACCGCCGGTGAAGCTTTTCCGGCCACCGAACTAGTTCCAAAATGAACATACCAGTGATACGCACCAACCCCATAAACAATTACACACATATTCATCTCACAATTCTTAGAAATTTGTAAAGATTAAAGTGGTCCTTAGAGTAATTTCTGATGAAAAGTGAAAATTAGTTCAAAATATTATGTCTCATGAGGATTCCGGATCGAGTAAAACGATTCCAAACCATGAAATCAATATTATATCTCAAAATCAATATTCATATTTAAGAATTTTTTGCACTGTTTCAGCATCAAGATTGATTTTTGAGTTGTGGGTTTCTTGATTTTGTTTGTTTTAGCATCAAGATTGAATTTTGAATTATGGGGTTTGTTGAATTTTGAGTTGTGGGATTTGTTAAAATTGTCTGTTTTAGCAACAAGACTAAATTTTGAGTTGTGGCATCTTTTGGGTTTATCAGCAATGATGAGATAAATGTTAGAGAAGTATCGAAGGAAATGGGAGAGAGTAATTTTGTGAGGGATAGTGAGTTGTTTGGTGGAATTTTACTAAGGGTTAATTGAAGGTAGTTGAAGTCATCATCGTTTTCTGAATCTTCATGTAAGAATGAATTGAGGTACATGCTGCAAATGCCCTTTTGGATCTTTAAGCTAAATGTGGGAATGTGATAGAGGCAGAGCAAGTTTTTGATGAGTTGAATGATGATAGTGTAGTGTCTTAGACATCTTTAATTATAGGATTGTCTGGCAATGGTTTTGATTCCATGGATTGAAGTAGGATAAAAAATACAAAATGATAAAAAAAATAAGAAAAAGGTAGGATAAAAATAATTTTTTATATAAAAAAATAACAATACTATGTGGCATAAGTTGATAGGTGTGTGCAGCTCACCCAATTGTACAGATCTGGTTATGAGTTTTTAGAGGGGCATATATTCCATTTTTAAATAGTTCAGGGGGGTCATAGGACCCCCACAAAGTATAAGTGTGTAGTAAAGATTTGGGGTAAATATTGGGTATTTTCTCTATCTATTGTGGTTCAATTATTTTATGAAAAAATTACCTAAAAGAACAACTTAAATTACAAAACTACTAAAAATCTCTCCACTTTAAAAATATTACAAATATCCCAACATTTACTACTTTTACTAAAAGTTGAGATACATGTTAAAGGCCCCTCATCCTACTTCCCTACTTTACCAAACTAAGAACGGTTTTTCTCCTTATTCCACACCATTATTTCAACGGCGGTTTCAACCCCATTTTTTCTCTAATTCAAACTTTTGAATTAGGTAAAATTTTCCCATAAAATCATATTCAATTTTTTCTAATCTTATCTGTCGATTTTTTTTTAAAAAATCAATAATTTGGCACTATTTTCTCAAAGTGATTTTTTGGTGATATTTGTTGAATAAAGTATTTGATTATCGTTTTTTCAGTCTATATTGCTTCAGTCTATGGAGATAACCAACCCGTATTTTGATTTGGCAACCTTGTATGGCTAGTGATTGAGACACATTCTCACACATGCAATTGTGTATTGCATCAATGACGTGGTTGGCTTCTCTTTTGCCTTTTCATAACATAAATTTAAGCCTCAATTTGCTAAAGAAAATAGGGAAAAGGGTAAATTTACCCCTTTATATGCATAAGGGGCAATATCTTTTTCATGAGTAGTATGGGAGATATTGAACCAATGCCCTTTTGATCTGCAGTTTCAATGCTTTTCACTCATAATGTATCGCCATTTTTTTTGGCAAGTAGAATGATACATTTGAATGAAATGTTGGATTTCTATGAACTCGACTGAAGTTTCTTGGAAAAAATTGTGGATCATTATCTCAAAACAAAAATTCAAGATCTATGGAGACCTTCAGAACAATTTCTTGTATCCTTTGTTCTCTGTTTTTATTGTTATTGTATCTCTTGTTTTTTAAGTTTTAGTGAAATAGATATATCATAGATACGTGTTAGTAAGCTTAAAGATATATATTGTGTATGAAGTTGATTTGTGCGTATCTCATACTATTTTTTGTTTAATTCAAATATTTATACCAAGGATACATATTTTGTAAAACAATAGATACATTTTAAGCTTTTTGTATATCTAGTTTTGTGTTATTGTGGATTGATGTATCTCTTGTTATTTCATATCTGGGTAATTTTAGGATTAGATACATATTTACACATACATGATACTTTTTTCAATATTTTGAACCTAGTGTTATCTATTTAAGTTTTATATGTATGTCTTGTTTTTAAGTTTTAGTGAAATCAGCATACTAAAGATACATGTTAATAAGCTTAAAGATACATCTAGTGTATGAGGGGTATGTTATAGGTATCTCACATTTTTTTAATTCAATTATTTAGCCCTTGTACGTTATATTGTTAAGTCAAACGCCGGAATGATGTAACAACACTGAAATATTCATTCCAATTACTTCAAACAAAATCAAGAAAAAACAATAAAAAGGTCGGAGGAATCATTTATAACTAGAAATGAAATATGAAAGAAATTTTGTTTAAAAATATGGAACAACAAACAAATTACCTATTTTCATGGGATTTTATTCAATTTTTACCATTATTAGTTAGGTTAATTGCTAAATTAAAGGAACTTTAGTCGTTAGAGCCCTTACATTATGCAAATTAGTTTAATTATTAAATGTATCTATAGGATCTATCTCACGTTAGTTATATGTATCTTCAACGGCAATATGTTAAAAAATTAAGATGTATTTTATCGTATAAAAAAAATTAACGAGAGATACATATATGTACTATCGTGAACAATATGTATCTTTAACACTACTAATATGTATCTTTTGTGTGCTTATATCACTAAAACTAAAACATCAAGAGATACATACATACATATATATATATATATATATATATATATATATATATATATATTGTATCTCAAAATGCTAATGTCAAAGACATATGTTTCTGCACAACATGTAATCATACAATATGTATCTGGTGAGAAATGTAAAATTTTATAATTTCTAAAATATACAAGTTAAAGGTGAAATTTTCCCATTTGGGGTTTCTCTTTTTTTCTTAAATTTTGTTTGTAGCACTATCTAGATTGCTGTTTTTCTTCAATTTTGATTGTTGGGTGCTTGTTTTTCTTCAATTTGACCATCTGGGGTTTCTTTTTTTTGCTTGAATTTCACGATTTGGGTTTATATTTTTTGAAACCTTTCTTATCCATCCTCTTCTTATCATACAGTTGTATTATATCTTGTTATCCATCTCTAAATTCTTAAATCTTTCTTATTGGTGGTATATTTCTTGTCGTTAATTTTTGGATATCAGATTTTTGGACTCTAGTAAGTTGGTTGTATAGTTCATTATTCCTTGTTTTGTTTCCCTGTTTCTGACATGTTTTGATAATCTGTTGTGCTTACGGTTTGCGTTAGAAGACATTCAATTATTGTACTTGTAAAAAGCTAGAGGTAGCAGCATTTAGGAATACATTTCATGATCAATTTCTACTCATCAATTGCCTAAAATTTTTGTTGAATTTTGTGTTATTTTTCCAATTTAATTTTTGGCTTCTAACCAATAGTGGTGACTACTGCACATTGAGCCCGAATTTTAGATTTTTGGTTCCCTTCTTGCTATCTTAGTGGTGCCTGGTTGCTTTGCTTATTGGTGGATTATTATTGTTGTGTTATTTAGCTGCTGGGCCGAATTGTATACTTTGTGTGTGCCTTCTCTTATTGTTTCTGTACTGTTGTTGTGTTTGTGTGTTGGTCGGTTTAGGGCTTTGTGTTTGGTTTTTGAGTAGTGGCAGGAGAGGTTGATGGTGGATTAGGGTCATGTCCGAGTGGGTTGAGGGCGAGAGTTGTGTTTGGGAAGGGGTGAAGAACGGAAGGCGGGGATAAATGTGAGGTATAGTTCGAGCGTTAGGGCTGAGGCAGTGAGGGGTGTTAGAAGTAGGCAAGAAAAGAGAGAAGATAGGTTGAGGGTAGGGTCTTGGAACATTGGGATACTTCAGGGCAAGTCCGTAGAGTTGGTAAAGATTCTTAAGAAGAAGAGGATTAATATTGCTTGTGTTCAGGAGACTAGGTGGGTAGGTTCTAAGGCTAGGGATGTGGATAGGTACAAGCTGTGGTACTCAGGGAGTGAGGGGCATCAGAATGGTGTGGGCATCTTAGTGGATGAGGAGCTTAGAGGACAGGTGGTGGAGGTTAAGAGGGTCAGTGATAGGTTGATGAAGATTAAGTTGGTTATTAGGGTTTTTACGCTGTATGTGTGTAGTGTTTATGCTCCGTAGGTGGGCTTGGAAGAGGAGGTGAAAGAAAAATTTTAAGAGGTTTTGGACGAGATGGTGAGAAGCGTGCCTAGCTCAGACAAGATTATCTTAGCAGGGGACTTCAATGGGCACATTGGGGTCTTACTAGGAGGCTATAACGATGTGTATGGAGGTTTTGGTTTTGGTGATAGAAATGGTAAGGGAGCTGCTCTGTTGGATTTTGCGATGGCCTTTAGGCTGGTGGTAGTGAATTCGAGCTTTTTGAAGAAGGAAGATCACCTAATTACCTTTCGAAGCGCGATTGCCAAGACTCAGATTGACTTTCTGCTGCTTAGGAAGAGGGATAAGGTGTTATGTAAAGACTATAAAGTCATTCCGAGTAAGCATCTTTCGACCCAACACAGGCTTCTAGTGAAGGACTTATCTATCAAGAAGAGCAAGAAGGGAAGCGCCGGGGAGGATCGGCCTAGAATTAAGTGGGGTGGCCTGACGCCAGTTAGTGCTCTGCAGATAGGGGAAAAAGTGGCAGAAGTGAGGGTGTGGAAGTGCAGGGGACGTGGATGTTATGTGGGATAGGGCTGCCAGCTGCATCACAGAGACTGCTAGAGAAGTATTGGGTATTTCTAGGGGCTAGGCAGGTCTTCATAAGGGAGACTGGTGGCGGAATGAAGAAGTGAAGAAGCAAGTAGAGATTAAGAAGAGGGCATATGTTACGTTGATTAAGAGTAAAGATAAAGAGGAGAAGCGGGCGAATAGAGAGGTTTACAAAGTAGCAAGGAAAGAGGCTAAGTTAACAGTTATGGCTGCTAAGTCAACGGCTTTCGAGAGCTTATATGCGGGGTTAGAGGAGAAAGACGGGGAAACGAGGTTGTATAGTCTTGCTAAGGCTAGAGAGCGGAAGGGTCATGACCTCGATCAAGTGAGGTATATTAAGAGGGGGGATGGTAGTATTTTGGTGGAGGATGTGAACATTAAGAAGAGATGACAGGAGTACTTTCATGGACTTTTGAACGAGGAGGGGGACAGAGGCATTGAGTTAGAAGAGCTAGAGCACTCGGAGAAAAGCTATGTTTTCAGTCTCTGTAGGCGTTTTAGGGTTGAAGAGGTTAAAGAGGCTATTCATAGGATGCGGAGAGGTAGGGCAACGGGGCCTGATAAGATTCTGGTGAATTTTTGGAAGTATGTTGGTAGGGAATGTTTAAGGTGGTTGACTGATTTATTTAATGGTATTTTCAAGAATGCAAGAATGCCTAAGGCTTGGAGGTGGAGTACGATGATTCTGTTATATAAAAATAGGGGTGATATTCAGAGTTGCAACAACTATAAGGGTATTAAGCTGTTGAGTCACACTATAAAGATTTGGGAGAGAGTGGTTGAGCGTAGATTGAGGAGGGTCGTTTCCATTTTGGAGAATCAGTTTGGATTTATGCCTGGTCACTCGCCGACAGAAGCAATCCACTTGGTAAAGAAATTCGTAGATCAGTATAGAGAAAGAAAGAGGGATTTACACATAGTGTTCATCGATCTATAAAAGACGTATGATAAAGTCCCAAGGAAGGTTCTTTGGAGATGCTTGGAGGTGAGAGGGGTCCCGATGGGATACATCAAAGCTATTTAGGACATGTACGATGGAGGGAAGACCCGAGTGAGGACGGCGGGAGGAGACTCAGAGTATTTTTTGGTTAAGACAGGGTTGCATCAGGGATCCACTCTTAGTTCGTTCCTTTTTGCATTGTTGATAGACGTGTTGATGCGAAGTATACAAGGTGAGGTGCCTTGATGTATGTTATTTATGGATGATGTAGCATTGATTGATGAAACGCGGGGAGGGGGGTGTGAATGACAAATTGGAGGTTTGGAGGCAAACCCTTGAGTCTAAGGGGTTTAGGTTGAATAGGTCCAAGACGGAGTATTTGGAATGTAAGTTTAGTGACTCGAGACAGGAGGATGAAGTGGTGGTGAGGTTGGACTTCCAGGATGTGTGTAAGAGGGATAGTTTTAAGTACCATGGGTCTATGATCTAGGGGGATGGTGAGATTGATGAGGATGTTTCTAACTGTATTGGAGCAGGTTGGATAAAGTGGAGGCTTGCCTCGGGAGTGTTGTGCGATGAAAAGGTGCCCCTTAAGCTTAAAGGCAAATTCTATAGAATGGCAGTTCATCCGGTCATGTTGTCTGGATCGGAGTGTTGGCCAGTTAAGCACGTTCACATCTAAAAATTGAAGGTGGAGAAAATAAAAATGTTGCATTGGATGTGTGGGATTACTAAAAGGGACAGAGTTAGGAATGAGATTATCCGGGATAAGGTGGGAGTGGCTTTGGTGGAGGACAAGATGCGGGAAGGAAGGCTGAGATGGTTTGGGCATGTGATGAGGAGGGGCACGGATGCCCTGATTTAGAGGTGTAAGAGGCTAGCGTTAGATGGATTTAGGAGGAGAAGAGGTAGGCCAAAGAAATAATGGATGGAGGTGATTAGACATTACATAGAGCAGCTTCAGCTTACTGAGGACATAACCCTAAATAGGAAGGCGTGGAGGTCGAGGATTAGGGTAGAAGGCTAGTGTTAGTGTGTGGGTTATAGCTAGCAGTCAAGAGAATTCTTGTGTAGCCGGATTTAGTAATCATAGGTCAGTATACATAGGTGTCTTTGGGATGTGAGTGTATGTCACTACTAGGTGGGTGTCCTATTTTCTATTGCTTAGTTCCTATTTTTCTTATTTTGTGTTGCTTTTATTTCCCCTATTTCATATTCATGTGATTTTATTCTATTATTTCCTATTCTTTACTTCGGTTATGTCATCCATCCCCTTGTTTATTATCCTTATCTTAAGCCGGGGGTCTATCGGAAACAACCTCTCCACTTCTTCGGAGGTAGCGGTATGGACTGCGTACATCTTATCCTCCCCAGACCCCACGCTGTGGGAATACACTGGGTTTGTTTTTGTTGTTGTTGTTAAAATATACAAATTAATACAATCAAATATTCTATGAGATACATCTTACCACAAAGAGATACAACTAATTAAAACAAAGAAATATGCATATTAATACTACACTATCAAAATATTTTAATTAATCAAAAGAGATATAAGAATTTAAAATAACTTTACAACATTTTATGAGAAATGAATAGCTTTACACCCATATCATCACGGATAAACAAGAGAGATGAGTTTCAATTAACAATGGCCGAAATCAACTCTTATAATTTTCATACTTGACATCACTAACCCAAACACCGGAATGACGTAATAACACAGAAATATTCATTGAAAATAATTGAAAAAGAATAATTAACATGAAGAAAAAAATAAAATGAGAAGAAAGAATGAATCTGCAAGTACGTCAAACAAAATAAAAAAATAAAAATTGCAGGAGTTGTTCTATATGAAAATTGATAATGGAAGAGATTTTGTTTAAAACTATGGAATAAGAAACAAATTACCTATTTTTTGTGGGATTTTATTAAGTGTAGTACCCCGCAAAGTCCTCTTCCAGTCTAAGCCTCAGAGCTTATTCAGTAAAGCGGAAATCCGAGTCTAAAAGTTTCAGAAGTGTTTTCCCAAGTATGAAATACTTTGAATTGTGTGGAATTTTCATCGAATAGGCTTTCCATCGATACCAAATTAGTTCAAATTGGACACTCGGGTGAAGAGTTAGAGCCATTTTAGTGAGACAGTGTGCCACCTGGCACCTTAGCACATCGCGGAGCTAGCCAAGATGACAATTGTCAAAATCCAGTGAAACTCCGCAATTCCACCGCGTCGCGCCATCATGCAGTTTCCCAATTGTCCAAATTCTAGTGAACTAACGTGATTATGGCGCGTCGCGTCAGCATGTAAAATCGAGGAATTTTCAGTTTAATTCCAAGGGTTTTTTGGTCCTTTCCCCTTATCCCCAATCTCTATAAATACCCGGCTAAGGGATTTTAGCCTCATTTTCTCTTCTTTCACCAAGAACTAGGGTTTCCAAAAAAACAAAATCCTCTCTTCTTCTTCAACAAAGATCAAGAAAGATCTAGAGAAATCAAGAAATCTTCCGAAGGCTTTCAAGAAAAGAGTTTCCCCAAGGTATGTAGATGTTGATTCTTGGATCCCTTTCATCCAAGAAGCTCAAGTACCCTTTTCTAAAACTCAAAGATTTTATGTTTAGGAGTTGTTAATGATTCATGTGAGTTGAGATTGATGTTCCATATGTTTTTGAGTTTTGATTCATGTTTGTTTACAAGATTCATGAGCTTTTACCCTAGTATGTGGAATCCATGTGATGTTTGTGATAAACCTTCCTTATGTTGCTTTCTATGTGATGTGTTCATGACATTTGGGTATAGAAATGGTTGAATAAGCGAAGCATGTCCCCCATAGGTTTGATAAAGCTTAGGTGAAGTATAAGAACTAGTGTAGTATGTTGAAGATGAAACCCCAAGTTGTGAGTTAGTCCATGCATGCCTAGTGTTTGATAAAATGCCTTAGTGAATGAATGGTGCTATGATAGTGTGAAACCCCCAAGTAGGTGTAAAACCGTACATATCTAGTGGTTGTTGAAAGACCTTAGTGAGGAAGTTGAGACAAGATAGTGGTAAATTCCCCCAATTATATGCTCTTTGATATATGCTAAGCTTTTAATACATACCAGGTGGTTATCAAGTAAGTTGTGATGTGATAGTATGAAGTTTCCCTGAACCATGTGATATCCAAATATATGTCAAGATTGATATAAGTATGAAATACCGGGGTAAGACTTTGTTGAATGGAGTATGATCAAGTATCATGTTTCCCCTACGCTATTATATGATTATGATTCCGAAATGTTTAAAGTGACCACTTGATGAATGTGATAATGAATAGAGGTCTACGTTTCTTAAATACTTGATGCGATGCCTTAAGGATTGTGAGGGGGAAAGTATGATATGATTCCTAAATACTTGAAGAGATGCTTTAATGAGTGTGATAATGAGTGAATGATTGTGATGATGAATGAATGATCGTGATGATGAAAGAATGATTATGCTTTACTTTAAGTTATCGAGTCCTGGGGGTATTTATACCCGATAATTTAGCTGTTGTCTAGAGCCCATGTCAGTTTTACTATAATTCCAGACGAGCCATGATTCTCAGAACTCAGTGAACTATAGAACTCTATATCCTCAGACAATTGCAGAACTTAAGAAAGCTCAGTAATCTCAGTTATCTCTGTAATCTCCGTATCGCTAGTAATCTAGCCTCAGACCTGAAATCAGCTCAGATCTAATAGTACTCAAGTGTTCAATTCTAATCTTAGAAGAGATTCGAATAATCTATTCAAGCTCTGTATTGTCAGTCAGATACCATGATCTAATAGCATTCTATCAGATATAGAACCAAGTGATCTCAGCGTAACTCAGTCATATCTTTTGAGAAACATGATCAGTATCAGATTCAGTTCAGTTGTGTTCAGTTAAGAATTCAGTTCAAAGTCTGATACAATATCAAGTCCACAATGCAAGAATCCAGAACGAACAACAAGATGAACAAACTAACACCAAAAAACAACAAGTTGAACAATAAGTGCTAGTGAATCGAAATAGGCCACACACGGCTTCACTAGGCTTTAAGAATCACATTTTTAGAACAAGATGAGGAAGTTTTCAACATGAACCAGCAAGTCAACAAGGTGCTAGTGAATTCGAAAGAGCCCCACATGGCTTCACTAGACTTCAAGATTACAAAACACAATCTTGATAAGATTACAAGAAGATAGTAACTTGACATGTAATATTCAAGGGTCTAAGAACCCTAACAATAAGAGAGGACCCTAAGACTAAAGAATACTAACACCAAGTTCTTACTTGGACCAAGAGGAACTCTATAACCTCAAGATCCTTGTTTCTAGCTAAGATACAACACAAGTATCACTCTACTTGTGAGTTTTCAGATTTGGGGCTTCTCCAATGGAAGAGTGAGAAGTTCCTCAATATTACAAGTGTTTATGTCTCAAAATATTATGAAAGAACTAAATGCCAAATAACCCTAATATTGTCTATTTATATTACACCATAAATGAAGGAGAAAATAACCAGATTACCCTTTCCATGGGGTGGCCTTGGAGTGTAAGTTTATTACACTTCAAGGCCCCTCTTTACACTTAAAAACATTTAGACCATTAGGTGGATCAATCACCAACTCACAAATGGCCATTTGCATGAACAAGGCTTGGAGTTTTTGTAACTCCCGAGCTTAGCTACAAGTGAATAGCCATGAACTTGTTGGACAGCTTGCTACACCCGTATTATCCTCTCCATCTTGAGAGGAATTTGACCTCAAATTTGCCATTTGGTCATCTTCAACTGTATCTACGAGAGAAAGATCACACACGTTGAAAGTGTTGTGCACTTGATATTCCGGTGGAAGGTCAATCTTGTAGGCGTTGTCATTGATTTTCTCAAGTACTTGGAATGGACCATCACCCCTCGGCATCAATTTGGACTTTCTTTGAGATGGAAACCGATCCTTTCGAAGATGCACCCACACCCAATCTCCCGGTTCAAGAATAAGTTTCTTTCTCCCCTTGTTTGCCCTCCTTATAGTTTCTTGGTTTTTCTTCTCAAGTTGAAGCCGCACCTTCTCATGTAACTTTTTTATAGAATCTGCCCACTTGCTTCCATCTAAGCTAATCATGAGATCACTTGGGAAAGGCATTAAATCCAAAGGGGTAAGAGGTTTGAAGCCGTATACACACTTAAAGAGAGTCAGTCCCGTACTTGAGTATATGACACGGTTATAGGCAAACTCAATCAATGGTAAGTGCTCCTCCCAAGAAGTCATTTTTCCCTTAACCATGGAACGTAATATAGCACCCAAAGTCCTATTTACTACTTCCGTTTGGCCATCGGTTTATGGGTGGAAAAAAGTAGAGAATAACAACTTGGTACCAAGCCTACCCCATATGGACTTCCAAAAATGACTTAGGAACTTAGAGTTCCTATCACTCAAAATGGTCCTCGGAATGCCATGTAATTTGATAACATTATCAACAAATAAAGAGGCCACGCTAGGTGCGTCATCACATTTAGAGCAAGGAATAAAGTGCGCCATCTTAGAAAATTGATCGACTACAACAAAGATACTATCCCGGCCTCGTCTAGTCCTTGGCAACCCCAACACGAAATCCATAAATATATCAAGCTAAGGACGTAGAGGCGTGGGCAGCGGGGTGTACAACCAATGAGGTAGGAGCCGAGATTTGGCTTCTTTGCATTCTACACATTGGCCGCAAATCCTAACCACATCCTTGTGCATTCCTGGCTAATAGAATTGCTCCTCCAATATTTTGAGGGTCTTTTCGACCCCAAAATGACCCATTAGACCGCCATCATGTGCTTTACTCACAAACAACTCTCTCCAAGAGCTAGAGGGTACACACAATTGTCTACCTTTAAATAAGCAACCATCAAACTTGGCATAGAGATTTGAACCCCTAGCTGAATCCCACTTGTCCCTACCTAATTCTTTTCATTCCCTAAAGATAGAAGCAAAGTGAGGGTCCTCGGGCTACAATCCTCTTAATCTCTCGAAACCCATCAATTTTGATGACAAAGTGGACATAAGAATATGTTTTCTAGACAAAGCATCGGCTACTACATTGTCCTTACCCTTTTTGTATTGGATAACATAAAGGAAGGTCTCAAGAAACTCAATCCATTTGGCATGCCATTTGTTAAGCTTGTCTTGTGCCCGAAGATGCTTTAAGGATTCATGGTCCGTTCAGATCATGAACTCCTTAGGCCATAAGTAGTGTTGCCAAGTGGCCAAGGCTCTAAACAAGGCACACAACTCTAAATCATACGTAGAATAGTTTAGAGTTGTTCCTTTGAGCTTTTCACTAAAGTAAGCAATGAGTTTTAAATCTTGCATCAAAACAGCCCCTAGGCCTACTTTACTCGCATCGCACTCAACTTCGAATGTCTTATCAAAATTGGGCAATTGTAACAAAGGCGCGGAGATGAGCATAACTTTCAAAGTTTCAAAAGCCTTAGCTTGCTCGTTACCCCACTTGAAGGATTAATCTTTCCAAATGACCTCGGTCAAGGGGGAAGATATGGTGCTAAATCCTTTGACAAACCTTCTATTAAAACTAGCCAACCTATGGAATCTTCTTACTTCTCCAACGCTTTGTAGGATTGGCCAATTTTTTTATAGTGTTTATCTTGGATTCATCCACTTCGACCCCTCTTGAACTAATAACAAAAACCAAGAAAACAACTTTATTAACACTAAAGGAGCATTTTTATAGATTTGCGTACAGTTTTTCCTTTCTAAAGACATCAAACACACATTGTAAATGCATCGCATGCTCATATAAAGACTTTCTATAAACCAAGACATCATCAAAATAGAGAACAACAAACTTTCCAATAAATGACTTCATCACATGATTCATTAGCCTCATAAAAGTACTTGGAGCATTTGTTAGTCCGAATGGCATAACCATCCATTCATAGAGACCAAACTTGGTCTTGAAGGCGGTTTTCCATTCATCACCGGGTTACATTCTTATTTGGTAATAGCCACTCCTTAAATCAATCTTGGAAAATAAGCACGAACCATTCAATTCATCAAACATATCATCTAACCTAGGGATAGGGTGACGATATTTTACCATAATCTTATTGATGGCTCGGCAGTCCACACGCATATGCCACATTCCATCTTTCTTAGGCACTAGTAGCACCGGAACCACGTACAGACTCATGCTCTCCTTGATATACCCTTTGTTGAGGAGTTCCTCAACTTGACATTGCAATTTCTTGGTGTTCGTAGGATTGCTTCTATAAGCCGACTTGTTAGGCAATTGTGAGCCCGGCACAAAAATCAATTTGGTACTTAATTCCCCAAAGTGGGGGCAATCCTTACGGAAGTTCTTCGGGAAATACATCTTCATAATCCTGCAACACACAAGAAATCAAAGGAGAAATGGAAGAATTGGTGAGGTTAGTGTTAAAACAATGAGCCAAAAGTAACATAGGTGTGTCCTCATCATGATCCACGAAGAGTTCCTTCTTTCTAACCAACATCACCATGTTTTCCTTCTCTTTTGATATTGAGGCAGCCTCGGATACCCCTACTGCCCCACCTACGGGTTCCTTTTTTTTCAGATTTTTTTCCCTTTTCCTTCAATTCTCTCATCTTTTGATGCCACTCATTTACTTGGGAAGGCAAAAGAGGATAAAGTGTGACCTTTCGGCCATCCTTCTCAATTGTATATCGATTGGACCTCCCATCATATTTGGTAAACCTATCATATTGCCAAGGTCTACCTAACAACAAGTGACACGCTTGCATTGGTATCATGTCACAAAACACTTTATTGTGGTAGTTTCCCACCTTAAACCGTATCACACATTGCCTTATGACCTTTAATTCACCACATTCATTCAACCATTGCAACTTGTAAGGACTAGTGTGTGGTGTAGTTGGCCACTTCAAAAAGTTTACCATAGCAACACTAACAATATTTGCACAACTACCAGTATCGATCATCAAAGTGCACACACTCCCCTTTACAAGACATTTAGTATGGAATAGATTTTTCCTTTGACTTAGGTCATCTATTGCCTTACTAATCATGACACATCTAACTATAAAGTTTGGAACCACACACTCCCCTTCTTGCGGATAAACATCTTCACCAACATCATCATCATCATGTGGTCCGTTCTCGGGTTCCTCACCATTTTGAGGCCCGGCCTTATCCTCTCTTTTTTCAAGACCCACCTCTTCACCCAGGTTATACAATCTCCCTTCTCGTAGAATCATGTTGCATCAGTTTGGACATTCATTGGCTTTATGTCCCCAATCTTGGCACTTGAAACATTGGAATCCCTTTGGGTTAGGATACTTATGAACTTCTTGCTTTGGAGGAATTTTGTGGACTGTTTGAGGCTCGGGCAGCCTTTTAGTGGCGGTTTGGTCCTTGTTTTTGGGCCAACCCAAAGAGTATTAAGCCATCTCCTTATTTCTAGGCCAACCCGAGATGGATTGTCCCCTTGTTTTGAACGACGCCCTCTCTTTAAGTTCCCTTTCAATCTCAAGAGCCGCTTGAAAAATACCTTCAACGGTATCAAACTTGTGAAGTGTTAAATGAGTAGAGATCTCTTTGTTCAACCCACACTTGAATCGGATGATGTCATGACTGATTTATTCCCCACGAGAATCAAGCTTCAACATGAGTTGTTGAAACTCATCATAATACGCCATCACACTTTTGTTACCTTGATGCAAGTTGTACAATCTAGCAATCAACTCATGGCGATAACTCTCGAGAAGGTACCGTTGTCTCATCAAGTACCTCAACCAAAACCAAGGTGGTGGCTGCCCATCAACTAATTCATTACCAAACTGCTTGACGTACTCCCACCAAGTGTTAGAATAACCCTCAAAATGAGCTATGGCATAACAACTTTTCTTTTATTCCGAGATATTATTAACCTGGAAAACTTTGTCATAAGCCGATTCCCAAGCTAAGTAGACCTCGGGGTCACTTTCACCTATAAAGATTGGTAAGCTCAACTTGATGGTGTTGATGCCTACATCTCTCTCTTAGTATCGGTTTTCTCTTTCTCCATACCCTTGATATCTCCTTTGATCTCCACAACCCCTTCTCATCTCCTCTTCTCTCATATAAGCATCCTCAAAAGCTCTATATCCTTCATACCCCTCTCTACCATATTCCTCAAAGTGGGCTGGACGGTTTTGGATATTTTGAACTTGATTTGGAGGAATTGGATTTTGTGGAGGTGGTGGTTTTTGGTTTAATGGAGCTTGGAAGGGAGGGCTCAGATTTAGCAGAGGTACTTGATGTCTAAGTCCCTCTTATGGAACTTGAGGAGTTTGGAAATGTATTGGTCTAGTGGGGTCATGGTTTGGAGGGAAGGGAGTGGTTTGGCTTGTGGCATTTAGTGGAGCTTGGGGTAGATTTAGCATTTGGTGCACTGTTTCGGGAGTGATGGTTGCGGATGAAGTTCTATCATGCCCACTTAAAGAAACATGTAGAGGAATAGAAGGGCAAGAGTTCCTTTGACCCTCCACTTGTTCTAATCTCCCACTAATAGCCGACACGTCTCCCTTTATTGTTGTCAAATCCCCTCTCACAGCTCCAACTTCCGTATTCAACCTTTCAAGTGTCCGAGTAACGGCCTCAAGAATGGCCCTCATAGAGTCAAGAGAATTAGTATCCATATTTTGGGACGTAGTCCCCTCCATTGTCAAGGTATTACCTACAAAATCAGCAAACAAGTTAGTGAAAAAAAAATCCTCTCCTTACTTACACTCTTTGGATCACCTCACACTTTAGTTCCACAAGTGTTGTAGATTGGCTAGTAACCCGTGAATCCTTAAGGTATGAGTACGCTCTTATCCGGAGTGGATTCATTTTTTAAGACTCAAAGAATTCTCGTTGGACTAGAACCAAGAAGTAGCAATGTATTCAAAAGATAAAAGCACCCAAGTAATCGTTGACACGAACAAACGGATTCAAAGGACTAATTGACAACCTAGTAGGAATGTACTAGTTTGTTAATTGGTCTAGAACCAAGTAAGGAGACCAAGAATCAACAATTATAAACTAGAAAATATCCAAATTTGATCTTATTAGTGACGTGGCAGTAGCAATGGTGACGTGGCAGCATGTAATTGGTCTTGGTCCCACACAATAATTTTTTGTCACAAATCTGAAATTTCAATATTCACACAACTTGTAATGGATGACAATTGGTTTTGGAGGGAAAGTAAAAGTCTTGTACTCTTTTTAACTTTTTTAAACTCAAAAAGGTGAGATTTGACTATACTAATCCCACAAAACAAGGTCTCTTGATTTAAGGAAAAATGGTTGTCAAGTCTAGGAAGTGATGTGTGCAAATCTTCTCACCAACAACTTTATAATTCTTGTCTTACAACCTTTTGGATGTTGTCTTAAGTTGTAAGAATAGATGAAGAACAAGATGAACACCACAACAACCTTCAAGAACACAATATCAACTTCTTCAAGAACACAACACAAAACCACCAATTGTCATCAACAAGGTACAACCTACGACCCACTTCAAGTTACCACAACAATGGTCAATATTATAAGCTCAACTTTAGATCTAGACACTTTTAGTGTTGGTGAGAAAGAAACCAACACTAGAAACACACTAAACAAGTAAAATAACACCTAGATCTAAACACACAAACACCAATTTTGGCCAAGACAACAAGATGGACATATTTCTCTTTTTTTTTTTGGAATTTTCAGATTTCAACAATTTTTTTTTTGAATTTTCATCCAAGAAAGCCCAAGATTGGTAGTGTAGGAACACAACCAGCCTTGCTTTGATACCAAATGATGCAATATCAAGTCCACAATGCAAGAATCCAGCAAGAACAATAAGATGAACAAACTAACACCAAAAAACAACAAGTTGAACAACAAGTGCTAGTGAATCGAAATAGGCCACACACGACTTCACTAGGCTTTAAGAATCATGTTTTTAGAACAAGATGATGAAGTTTTCAACAAGAACCAGCAAGTCAACAAGGTGCTAGTGAATTCGAAAGAGCCCCACATGGCTTCACTAGACTTCAAGATTACAAAACACAATCTTAACAAGATTACAAGAAGATAGTAACTTGACATGTAATATTCAAGAGTTTAAGAACCCTAACAACAAGAGAGGACCCTAAGACTAAAGAATATTAACACCAAGTTCTTACTTGGACCAAGAGGAACTCTATGACCTCAAGATCCTTGTTTCTAGCTAAGATACAACACAAGTATCACTCTACTTGTGAGTTTTTAGATTTGGGGCTTCTCCAATGGAAGAGTGAGAAGTTCCTCAATATTACAAGTGTTTATGTCTCAAAATATTATGAAAGAACTAACTGCCAAATAACCCTAATATTGTCTATTTATATTACACCATAAATGAAGGAGAAAATGACCAGATTGCCCTTTCCATAGGGTGGCCTTGGAGTGTAAGTTTATTACACTTCAAGGCCCCTCTTCATACTTAAAAACATTTAGACCATTAGGTGGATCAATCACCAACTCACAAATGGCCATTTGCATGAACAAGGCTTGGAGTTTTTGTAACTCCCGAGCTTGGCTATGTGTGAATGGTCGTGAACTTGTTGGACAACTTGCTACACCCGTATCAAAGTCTTTCAGTTGGGAGTAAAAACTAGCACCGAGCGAAGGAAGGGGTGACGACTTTTCCCGTCAGCGAGAAAGGCCGGAGTTGTTAGTAGCAATCCCTAATCTCCAGAACTGCGTAGCCAGCGCAGGATATAGGAGTCACTATCAGGAAAAGGCTATCACCTCCAGAGAGAGAGTATTTGACTATTATATTGCCTTAGGTCGACTGCCTGGTAAGGGTCATTCGTCAAAGAGGATTGACCAGAGAGAGGTCTTTAGCTGTGGCATGGTATTGACACCCTTTCAATTAGGGTTACAGGTTGGACCCTACCTGTGGTAGGTCGGGGCATGTCGATTAAGTAACTACTTCCCACAGTTTCAGTTTCAGTTTCAGTTTTAGTATCAATCTTCAGAAATCAGGACTGTCAGATACAATCATCTATCATTATAAGGAACTCAGATAGTTCTATTGATTCATGGACCATCCCGTCAGATAGGCTTGGTCTTATATACAGTTATTTGATATCATATTCAGAGATATGCCGCCAGATAGGCTTGATCAGAGTCTCAGATTCTATTGAGTATTCTTGTTGTCAGATTCAGATATGATCGTCTCCTTACCATTGATAATAGCTTTCTTAATCATCCATTAGAGAGGTTGATCTTTAATCTTGTCAGTCGAGAGAAGTAAGCTCAGAATTCAGTCATCAATGTAAGTACATCCAGTTTCTCAGTCATCAGTATCAGATGAGTTAGTATCTCAGTACCTCAGTGTCAGTAGTGAGTTCAGTCTGCAGTAAGGCAGTATCCGAGTTTCAGTCTCTAGAGTTATGATGATTGTGACTATAGTCTATGCATTCATGTATGTGTATGTGTTCTCGTTCGGTATTTTCATGATTATTCTGTTTAGATATTATGCATGCATGAGCCCTTGCATTTAAGCTACCTCGTCTACATACTCGGTACATTCCTACTGATGCATTTGCGCTATGGTGTTTTGTTTGGCACCATAAGTTCAGAGGCACATGACCCAGAGTTTCCTAAGCAATTCTGTCCTAGTCAGCAGTAGTAGCCATAGTCGTGAGTCCTCTTCTTTCGAGGACGAATCTCAGTTTACTATTATTGCATCAGACTTTATTTATATTTTCAGTTGACGGAGTTAGTTGGACACATGTCCCATCAACTCCACAGTTCAGACAGTTTAGAGGCTTTTCAGAAAGATGTCAGATGTGTTAGTATTCAGTCTTTTGTAGTTTGAGTATTCATCGATATGTTGAACCTTATGGCTAGTTTCCGCATTTATTTCAGATATTAAGCAGTGTACAGGTACAAATATCAGAAAAGGGTTAGCTTGTGGCCTTCGGTGTCATAAGCACCGTGTGATGTCTCGGGATGGGATCTCGGGGCGTTACATTAAGCCTTTACCATTATTAGTTAGGTTAATTACTACATTAATGAAAATTTAGCCGTTATATTCCTTAATTTAAGCAAATTAGTTTAATAACTACATGTATCTGTAGGATATATCTAATATTACTTAAATGTATCTTCAACAACTAAAAAATAAACAACAACAACAACAAACCCAGTGTATTCCCACTTAGTGGGGTCTGGGGGGGGGTAAGATGTACGCAGTCCATACCTCTACCTCTGACGAAGTAGAAAGGCTGTTTCCGAAAGACCCCCGGCTCAAGTCACGAGATATCACACAAATACATAGTACAGCACAGCAGCAGATGACATAACATAAATACGGCACCCATAGGGAATATAAAACAGAGTAAAGCAGGAATTCAGGAATATAAAGCAGAGGAAAGCACACAGATTCGTAATAAACATGGAACACGGAACACGGAACACTGAATACAGGATCATAACAGGGATACACCCCCGCCAATTAATTCCCTACACTAGTGACCCGAACTGGCCCTAATCCTCTGCCGTAATTCGCATCTTCCAAACCTTCCTATCTAGGGTCATGTCCTCGGAGAGCTGTAACTGTTCCATGTCCCGCCTAATCACCTCACCCCAGTACTTCTTCGGTCTACCTCTACCCCGTCTAAAACCATCCAACGCTAGCCTCTCACACCTACGGACCGGGGCATCCATGCCCCTCCTCTTCACGTGTCCGAACCATCTCAATCGTGCTTCCTGCATCTTACACTCCACTGAAGTCACACCAACCTTCTCCCGGATAGTCTCATTCCGAACTCTATCCCCTCGGGTCAGCCCACACATCCAGCGCAACATCCGCATTTCTGCCACCTTCATTTTTTGGATGTGGGAGTTCTTAACTGGCCAACACTCCGCTCCATACAGCAAGGCCGGACGGACTACCACCCTATAGAATTTGCCTTTAAGCTTGGGCGGCACTTTCTTATCACACAGCACCCCCGATGCGAGTTTCCACTTCATCCATCCCGCCCCAATACGGTGCGAGACATCCTCGTCAATCTCACCGTTACTCTGGATCACGGACCCGAGATACTTGAACTTATCCCTCTTCCCTACCTCCTGTGCTTCTAGCCTCACTACTACCTCATTCTCCCGCCTCACGTCATTGAACTTACATTCCACATACTCTGTCTTGGTTCTGCTCACCCTGAACCCTTTAGACTCCAGAGTTTGCCTCCACAACTCTAATTTGTCATTCACACCCCCTCTAGTCTCATCTATCAGGACTACATCGTCTGCAAAAAGCATACACCACGGCACCTCCCCTTGGATACGCCGCGTCAACACATCCATTACTAACGCAAACAAAAAGGGACTAAGAGTAGATCCCTGATGCAATCCTGTCAGGACAGTGAAATGCTCTGAGTCTCCTCCCGCCGTCCTCACCTGGGTTTTCGCTCCCTCATACATATCCTTAATTACTCGTATATATGCCTGCGGTACTCCACTCACCTCCAAGCATCTCCAAAGCACTTCCCTGGGGACTTTGTCGTACGCCTTTTCCAGGTCGATGAACACCATGTGCAGATAAATAATGATAAATATGTCGAGATATAAGTAAATTTTCTTTATTTATTTTGTTTTAAAATAATAAAATGGAAATAGCCCATTTTACTGGCTTATTAGCCAAATTTTCTCCCCAATATAGTAGGAGTACGTAGAAAGCTTAAGAGAACATTCACGGGAATATTTTGGCAGAGGCAAGAGAGAGCAAAAGTCCCAGTCTTCAACTCCGACCAAACTCCCATGGATTCCGATGGCTCTCACATTTCATCAACAACATTACCTCCGTCACAGTCCCCATGGCGCCGCCGTGCTCTTCTTTCTACCGCAAAATCAACAACTCAACCCAAAAACACCTCTGTTTTTTCCACTAAATTTTCCCGCCCAATTATACGACCCAAAAAAACCTCATTCAAAAAACCCTTCCCCATTCACCCAAACGACACCGTTTCCCGTGAAGCTCTTCCTTCTGAAAGCTCGTGTTCTTCGAAATTATCTTCCTTGGAAACCCCCAAATTCTCCGATTTACCATTCCAAATCCACCGTTCGGCAAACGCCGTTTTGTCCCATGACAACAGTTCCGGTGAAGTTCTTCCTGCAGGTTCCTTGTGCTTACAGAAATTTGCTTCTTTTTCGAAAGCCGGCAAAACCATTCTCAATTTTGAGCCCGTTGACGCTGATTCTATTGACCACCGGTTGGCGCAAGAGAATGAAAAGGAAGCAGTTGAGTCGGGTTGTCGGACGAAAGCTGTGAAGAAACATCCTAATTTAGTAGGGAGCAGCAATGCTTCGTCGTCGTTGCCAGTAAAGAAGGTTAACTGTGCTAATAAGGGTAACTTTGTAAGGCTGAATATAAATGGTTATGGTAAAAAGTTTGCATCCAAATACAATATAAGGATTGCTAATTCATCATCTGGTAAAAAGTTCTTTAGGAGATGGAAAAAGAAAGTTGGGGTTGTAGGTAAGGAAGGGGAAAATGGCTTGTGTGATGAAGAAGGTTTGGTTGTGGAACTTAAGGGAAGAGGAGAAAGATTGGATTTTGATGAAGAGTTGATTGAAGAAGCTGTGATGAGAGTTAGAAATGAGGTGTCGGATGAGAATTTGTTGAGGTTGTTAAAGCTGATTTATGGGTATGATTCATTTAGAGATGGGCAGTTGGAGACAATCAAGATGGTGCTTTCAGGGAAATTTACAATGTTGGATTTGCCAACAGGTGCTGGGAAGTCGCTGTGTTATCAGCTGCCTTCAATGGTTTTGCAGGGAGTTACAGTTGTTATTAGCCCCTTGGTTTCCTTGATGATTGATCAGCTAAAGCAGTTGCCTGCTGCAGTTGAGGGTGGTCTTTTGTGTAGCAATCAGGTTACATATAACTTTAGCAATTTTGGAGCTGTTAGAGTTTATGGCATTTTGGGCAGTTCCTGACTTTATGTTTTCACTGTTGTAGACACCTGAAGAGGTCTTGGAAACGTTTAGGTTACTAGAAGAAGGATCCATAAAGGTAAGCTTTGTTACTGCCTCCAAAGTTGATTTAGTGTACTCCCAAATGTGACCAAGCAGCCATTGAAGTTAGAAAGAAGACCATAGGCGACAGGGTCAAATCCCAGCTGAGGCAAAAAAGCTGAGTTATTTCTTTGGACTTCGCCTAAACCTTAGAGGGCATAGCTACCACATCCCTGTACTAGTAAGAGAATACAATTAATAAGTGGATGATTAAAGTAACTTTAGTCCATTCTTACACATTTGCTGGTTAAGCTTTATGTTTATCTTGGTTGATTATTTGCAAATTTAATTGAATTTGAGTGTTGATGTTAATTGAATTTGGGAGTTGATGTGTTACAAACCCATTTCCTTCCTCTTTATATCTTGATTAGCTGTTTTCCGATGTAATGCTATAAACCAGATATGATAACAGTTTTTGAGGTCATTTTGTTTCTTTTGTCTCCTCCTTAATCAATAAGTTGACGCTTATGTTTCAGGTCCTTTTTGTTTCACCAGAGAGGTTTCTCAATTCGGAATTTTTATCCATTTTTCGTAACTCTCAAATCTCACTTGTGGTTATTGATGAAGCCCACTGTGTTTCTGAATGGTGAGTCAGAGATATTCAAGGTTACATTTTCTAGTCTGGCTTTTGCAATTTTGTCATCCTTTTCCTTTTTCTTTTGTTTAAAATGTAACTTTTGTATGGAATCAATAATCACGACCATTTTGGTAGGTCACACAATTTTCGGCCTTCATATATGCGGCTTAAAGCATCATTGGTGTGTGATAAACTGAAGGCGCAATGCATACTTGCAATGACAGCAACAGCAACTACTAAAGCATTGGCGCAATGCATACTTGCAATGACAGCAACAGCAACTACTAAAGCATTGTATTATGTGATGCACGCATTGGATATCCCATCAACTAATCTTATTCAAGTAGTGAAACCAAGGGATAACTTGCAGTTATCAGTATCTTCGAGTGAAAACAGGTAAGTGTAGCATAATTTCTTCCCTCCCAAACTAAATAACCAAAAAATAGGTAAATGAAAGCTACAAAAATCACTCAATTGGTTGTAGGATGAAAGATCTGATGACCTTGCTGAAGTCTTCCCCCTTTTTAGAGGCTAAAAGCATCATCATTTACTGCAAATTTCAGGTGTTGCTTGCTATTTGATGCTCTCGTTTAAAGATTTATTTTTCTGTAACTATATCACATACCACTTGACTTGCACTTGTTTCCAATTCTCAATATACGCAGTCGGAAACTGATTTCATTTGCAAATATCTATGCGACAATAATATCTCGGCGAAGGTTTTGTATCCGCCTTTTGATTTACTTTTCTAAATAATTTGCACTTACCTGCACCACCATGTGTATCATTTAACGCCTAACGGGCTAAGCAATTTATAATTTGAATTGATTTTCAGAGTTATCACAGTGGAATTTTTGCAAAAGATCGGAGCCGTACGCAGGAACTATTTTGTGCGAACAAGATAAGAGTGGTGAGAGATTTTTTTTTTAATTCGTAGATAATACATACTATCCTTTGATATAAAGGAAGTTCCATTCACTTGTGTCAATATTTTCTGGAAGGTTGTTGCAACTGTGGCTTTTGGCATGGGACTCAATAAGAAGGATATTGAAGCCGTAAGATCTGATCTTGGTTTTCCTATATTCAGCATTTTGTCCTTAAATACTTATTCTGCTAGTGGATAGTTTTTGGATCTCAGTTCAACTCAACATGGATTCTCTTGTAATAATGAGAAGTGACTTTTTTTGTTTTTATTTTTTTTGCTTTTAGTGTGAGATTACTAGTTGCCGCTGTTTCTTTTGATATCTCTCATCATCTGTCATTATTTCTGGCTACAAGTCCACTTTAACGTTAAACAATCTCCAAAAATGGGTATGTTGAGTAAAAAGATTCTACTGCTGCATTAGATGTGCAGCAAATGTCTGACGTCCTATGCAATTCATATTAAGACTTTCAAAATGCTTCTGTTTCAGGTAATACATTACAGCTTACCAGAAAGCTTGGAAGAGTATGTCCAGTTCGTTATTTATGCTTATGATGGTTGCAATTTCCGAGATACTGACTTCTGCAATTTTGTAAACCACATGATTAATGCTCCTGTACAGGAGATTGGACGTGATGGTAGAATCGCTTATTGCCATCTCTTTTTCGGTGATGCTTCTTATTTTAAGATTCGCAGTTTTATGTACAGGTGACAAAGACAAAAAAGCTCTGAATATTCATGAAGTTTGTTTGAGTCTAAAGATTCTAAAGCTTTTGATATTATTTTTTCTCAGTGATGGTGTTGATGAGTATGTGGTGAACAAACTGCTGTGTCAAATTTTCAGTGGCAGCACAATTTCTATTGGGAAAATTTGTTCACTAGTTAAAGAGTTTGCTTGTCGTAAATTTGATATGAAAGAAGAGGTACTTTTTCTCTCATTTAAATTGGCATGCGGTGCATCAATTTTATAATTGCTTCTAATACTAGACGATAACTTACTTTATATTTACCAGAAAGCAGTTTGATTTTTTTTGGGTTAAAAACCCTTTTTCAAGACAATATACCTGCAACCCAAAGGATTGGGCCTTTCTTCATATATCCTTGAGCATAGTAACAGACTGAATATTTGGTCGCATCTGAATTTGTGACGTGCAGTATGTTGATGAGATTATTAATCATTGAAACAACTTAATAGAACAGTGGACATGAAAAGAAGAAAATCCTTGATCCTAAACAATAACACCTTTTTTTTAATGATACTGACCTGTACATGCAGTATT
>NC_061121.1:89770531-89781674 GCF_002878395.1 Capsicum annuum
TTTTAATGATACTGACCTGTACATGCAGTATTTGGCCTTTTAAGTCATTCTTCAACAGAGCGAGAACACATCTTCTACAGTTACCGGCAGGTGCAGAGCTACCCTTTATATAGGGGGTTCATCCGAACCCCCTTCGGCGGAAAATTATACTATATTTACATGGTTAAAATTATTTTTTATGTATATATAGTCAATGTTGAACCCCCTTCAGTTAGTTCGTATGTTCACTTGTGAATCCCCTTACTGAAAACCTGGCTCCGCCACTGGTTACCGGAACATATAATAATCGTCATTACTCAATTAGAGATAGAAAATAAAGTTCCACACAACATGTGTGCATGTCCTGGGTATTTTCCTTCTGATCTATTGTTGAACTGTGTACCTTTGCTGTGAATGCAGCTTCCCATTTTAGTACAAATGTGGGATAGTACAGATCAGAACTGAATCTTGTATATTCTCTTAGCTTAGTAAGATGCTGAAGAGCTGGTTTTCTCATTCTCCCAGGTAATACTAACAATCTTAACACAGTTGGAGCTAGGCGAGGTCCAATACTTGCACTTGCTCCCACAGACCAGTGTAACATGCACTTTGAACTTCCACCAGGTTAGTTAAAGTTAATTTAGCTCGATTAAGTGCAGTAGACTGTTCTGCTTTTTATATTTTGGAAGACAACCTTTACTTTCAATTGCATTATGAACATTGCTCGGTAAGGATCAAACCTGCAAGACTAGAATTTTGCCAATATAAGAACTAGGACACCTAAAGTGATTAGCTGCCTCTTTTTGCTGTTTTTCTTGTGGCTTCCATATTTTACAATATGTCATGATCTTAACAACTTACTGCAGACTTCTCCTGCAATGCTATCTATGAAAGATGCTGTAGTTGCTGCTATTCTGAAGAAGTGATTAACTTATTTTTGTTTTCTATGATAACAATCATATGCTCTCACAAATTTATTTTATACTAATGCTATACACTTCATGAATATTAGCTCTGAGATCAAAGATGGGCAGTATATATTTGACATACCAAGTGTAGCTAACAGCACTGAACTGCAAGTTGTTGACTTGTCAAACCATTTGCAAACTCTGAAGGTAAGTTCCATATGTAGCTATATTATAAGGACAGTGGTTCTTTATTTGATCTTGTGTTCATATTAGTAAAAGATCAAACATACAGATGTAAGTTATATGTGAATTTCCCGACTTCCTTCTTGCTAGTCCAGATTGCTATTGGTTGTTCTATGTCATGTTTTTATGGTTTTCTAAATATTTAGATTCTAGAAACGCAGAGATATCATGTAGTAATTCATCAAGAACTTTGGTCCAGTTAAAACTGAGAATGATGATGCAGATTGTGAGTATAACAGGAGTAGTTATGCATTTCTCTTCAGCCAGGGCAATTTGTTTTATGCAACATTGAATTACAAGGTTACCTGAGCAAATGAAACTGACAGAACAAATGAAAAACATTATGTTCTTCAATCTTTGCATTCTGATAGTGGTACCGTTACTCCCCTGCGGGTTAGTATAAGCAATAAACTTGAAATAAATATAAAGAAAGGAAACGAATTATAAAGGGAGACATAGAGTTTTACACTGGTTCGGATCACCGGTGTGGTGCCTATTTCAGCCCCTCTGGGTTACAAGGATTTCCTTTAGAGCTTGACTTGAAATTTGAGTTACAACATAAATGGACCAGTCCTGTATCTGAACTTTTACAATGTCCCGTTCTTGTGACACAACCTCAACTAGTATAACTAAGGACTGACTCTATCTTTTTCTTTTTGTAATTATTGTAAACTGAAACAGTTACAAAGCTTTATGAAGATTTTAAAGATGAGAATTGTAGTTTTAGTGAAGTTGCGTGATGATTCTTCTGTCTTCTATGCATTTATATAGTCTCATCTCTTGCTGCTTCCTTGCTCTAAAAGAAAAACCCAAGGGAGTTTCTTTCAATCAAGGATTTGTATTGATTCCTTGATTGAGGGTTCACATCATTAGCACATTCATATCAGATTTGTCCATATGTGTGATATGATCTTCCTTTTCTGGATCGATAGTTCATACCCATACATGTCCATACACGTCCATATCAGATATGTTCATGTAGAGAGAATATGATTTTCTTCCTTGCTTGGTCTTTATGAGATCTTGCCCGGTGTTGATTTTCTCCTCTTTGTAATCGATGCTCAATCAACATTGATTTGTTAGTTGTTGAGATCTTTGATTGCTCTTCTTGCGAGGATCTTCTGAATCTTTGATTGAGATCTTTCCAAACTTGGTCTGAGATCTTTATTGATTGCTCCTTCTGTGAATATCTTCTGATTCCCTATTTTGAGTTCCTCCAAGGCAAGTCTTGCATGTTTATTTCGTTAGTTTGTCATTATTAAAATATCTTAGGTAATTATAAGAGGCTAACAATCTCCCCCTTTTGATAATGAAAAATAATAAACATCAGTGTAGTTGACTTCCCTGTACGTATAGCTCCCCCTTGCTAGGTGCATACTGATGGGTGGGTTTTCGCGCTGTTAGGCGTAATCAAAAAGTACAAACAAGTAAGCAAAAACAAGCATGCAAAATAAATAGAGATATATGTACACCATACAGATAAGCTAAGCAGTTAAAATGAAAGGAGTAATATGCAGTTAGGACAGGGGAAAAAGAGTGCCTCTGGTACCGTTCAAAAAGAGAGAGGACATGCCCCTTTTGAATAATGAGTAGTTTGAGAGAGTAGAGTCAACGTTTCTTAAGGAAGTAGGTAAGAGTGTTGTGCATGTTGTGACAGATCTTTTATAGGAGCGTTCTGCATTCTTAGAGAAGTTGGAGTAGGAGTTTTGGATTGATACATCAAGCTCATTGTGTGAAGAGTTGGCTTCGGACTAGATGGAGTCGACTCGCTTGAACAACCTATTGAAGATTTTGACTCCTTTCTGGTTGAGACCATCAATCAATATATGCATTTTGTGCACATCAGTACTGGCATCCTTGGCCAGCTGTAGCAACTTACTGGTCGACTCCTAAAGAGCCGTCGTCCCTTCCTCTAGAAATTTCATTCGTTCCTTAATTTCTTCCACTTCCTTCAGCGCAACAAAAACAGGGTTAGTAGCAATTTTACTTACCTTGGGGTGGTTAGATTTTAACTTGACAGAGTCATTGCAGCATTCATTGCCAACTAGCACATATCCCATGCTAGCGAAAGTTTTGGAGTCATAGGTGGCAGTAATATCAACTGGATGAAAACTTGAGAGATCAATGGAGTAGTGAAGCAAGATACGAGTAATCAAACAATCCATATGGCAGCATGTGTGTTTGCTGCACTTTCTACCATATACTCACGAAACCACATAGGCCAGTTAATTTTGTATTTCTTAATCATACAATACAGAACAAACACATCTCTTGAAGTGACATTACTGTGAGGAATCAAGGTAGTGGTGATGATATGGGCCAAAATCAAGTGTTTGAAGCACAGAGATAAAGGTCCAAAGTTGGACAAATTAGCTTTAGGTTCGACAACCGCCGCTTTGGCCTCCTCGAAACTTCAAAATATTTAGGCCAAGTTCCATTCATAAACTGAATCACTCTAGAGAATTTACTGTCAAACACCTTTTCAAACAGAAAACATTTAAAATAATCCTTGTGTCCAACATTAGAGTTTCCAATTCACCGCTGTCTTTAGAAGAATGAAGATTAGCATAAAATATTTGGACAGGTTCCTCAAAAACTTTCGATCCACTGAGACGAAGAACAAGAGATGAATCTTGAGCCTTAAACAAGGGACTTACATTGCAGTGAGATTCCTTCAGTTGCTGTAAATTCACGACTCTTCTAGACACCACTGAGCGATTTTTGAACGCAACAAACTTGTCTAATTGGGAGATGATCCAAAACTTATGCATGTCTCTTAGAGGAGGTTATTCTAGAGAATTCGAGCAAATTTTCTAACTGGTCACATTTGGGCTAGAAGAGGGCCATTTTTTTAGGGTTAGAGGAATGCAGAGAGTGAGAAGAGTCTTCATCAGAAGAACCAGGAATGATGCCTAGTTCTTGATTATTGGAGAGACAATGGGAGTTTTTGCTAAGTTGGCCATAGATATTGTTTTGGTCATTGGAAGAGAATGAAGAAAAAGAGAGAAGAAAGAAGGTATAAAGAGGGGTTGATAGGAAAGCAAAGTGATGGAAAGGTGAAGGGCAGTGTTTTGGACGGCGAAAGGCGACAAGAAGCGACAAGGCCCCGCCTCACCACGCGGCGAGGCGAGCGCCTTTTGAATGTACGGCGGCAATTAATATAAAAAATTAAAATAATATATAAATGATCAAAATTTCAATAACACTAATATATTAGGAAATATTTCAAGTCAAGAATTTAAAATATATAGTAGATAAATACTAAAGTTTAGTGCTTAAATGACTGAACAATTCAATATTCATAAAACAAGTCTATTCTTCTTCAAGGTTTGCATAATCTTCAATTCCGACATACAGTTCATTATATTGTCCCTCACCTTCTTTCTCTTCGGATTCTTCATCAACTAGGGCCCGAGTCTGACTTGAACTTGTCGCTTTTCCCTTAAGTGATTTCTCCTAAGACGATAATTCTTCCCCTTGCTTTCGAGCCGGAGTTTGCTTGTTTTAGTCCATACAAGGCCTTCCTGATGAGACTTTGTGTCAGCCCCAGCTTCCATAGCAACAATACCCCAATTAAGATCACCTTCCTCAAAACACTAGTAACCATTCATTCGCATCTTCAATATTTTCCAACATAATAGGATCGATGGTATCGCGAATATCATAGCGACGTGCCAATGTTCTATTGTACTTAACGTACACTAGATCATTGAGACGCGATAAGTCAAGCCTATTTCTCTTCTTGGAATGAATCTGTACATAATAAAGTAGTTACTAATTAGTAATTAGATTCGAAGAATAATTGCTTTAATATAGAAAGTTAAATATAACGCATTCTCGCATATTCAAAGACACTCTAGTTCCGTTCGCATCCAGATGCACTACAAGTTAAACTCAGAACTCTCATGGCAAATCTTTGCAAATTTGGAGTTCCGCTCCCAAATAGGGACCACCACTCACCTATAGAAAAAATTGAAGGTTAATAAGTATAAAAATGTCAATAACTTAAGGTGCTTTAAAATAAAGATAACTAAACTAATTCACTAATCCGGTGACCTCGTGTCTCTGGCACTAACAGCTTGACCAAAACCAAACAATCCATCTGCACTCTTGTACTTAGCAAGCTCAGCAAGTAGTAAATCTTGTGTGGAAAAATCGGGGACCATCGTCTTAACATAAGTGTAGTAACTCTTCCACACTTGAGCAATTTTCTCCTCACTCATCGTTGATTTAAAGTACAATCCCGGATTCAAAATATACCCGGCGGAGTGCAACGGTCGCTTGAGTTGGTCAGTCTACCTTGAATCAATTATTTCGAGGACTTTCTCATAATGCCTCGAAACTCTATCAAACCCCTGTTGAATAGTTTTCTTCGCTTTATCCATTGCTTCAAGCATATAGCCCATTGGGGGTCTTTTTTTCCCATCCACCAAGCGAAGAAACGAAACCAAAGGACCACAAACTTTAAGAGCCTTGACTACATCATTCCAAAAGTATGCAGAATAAAGAATGGCGGAAACTTCTTTCCCCAAAACTTCTTTTGCAAACTTACTAGTACTCCATTCATTGGAGATGATCAAGGTTCTCAAATTCTTCCTTTGTTTGTACATCGCTTCCAAAGTCAAAAAGGCCGTTGCGAATCTTGTCTTGGCCATTTTCACCAAATTTTTCTCATTGGTGAATTTTCTCATCAAGTTCAACAACAACGGCCTTTGACTTATGTAAGAAACCACCTTTGTGGCCTTCTTAAAAACTGTAAGAGACATTATATCAACTATTAGCTTAATAAATATTCAGACTTTAGTAATAAGTAAATAAAAGAGGTGTTGATTATTACCTGAGGCATATGGATTAATCTTGAATGTCTTGCAACATCAAATTTACATGGGCAGCACATGGAGTCCTATATATATGTGGGTACACATCCCTCATAAGATCCCCCGCTTTTACATTCTTGCTAGCATTATCCGTTACAACTTGTACAACATTTTTCGGTCCAATATCCTCAATTGTCTTCTCAAACAAGATGTACATCTTAGTGCCAGTGGTGGACTCATTGCTAGCATCGACAGAACCAAGAAAGATGCTCCCTATCAGACAATTGACCAAAATATTAATGATCATTTTTCCATTACGAGCTATCCATTTATCCATCATGATGGAACAACCATACGTTTGCCATTGCACCTTGTGTTTCTCAACAAGTTCATCAACTTTCTATACTTCCTTCTTTAATTGAGAAACTCTAACTTCATGATAGGTAGGTGGCTCCATTCCCGGGCCATGTTGTCCTACCGCTTCTACGAAGTTAGTAAATGAATCATAATTAACATAATTAAATGGGAGGCCCGCATCATACATCCATACCGCGAAAGTATTTACCGTTCGCTCCCTTAAGATTTTTTTTGTGTCATTAATTCCTCGTCCTCTTCCTACTCCCGCCTTTTCAAAGCCGATGTTATGTTGTGGTTTTTGTGGATAAAACTTATCTAGAGGACCTTTCATCATAGATGCTGAGGACGACACACTACCACCACTTAAAAGACATTTTTTAATATTTGAAGGGAGGAATTATTTCCTCAAGCTCATTCATATCATCATCATCATCAACGATATTATATGATGGCATATATCGTTGATTCTTTGGATTTGTTGCTGTTTTGCTATCAACGAATGCCTTTACTTCATCCCTAATGTTTGCTGGACAAGATTGACATATCCTTACATTTTTTGTTTCCACCTATCAAGTGTTGTTTGAATCGAGTAATGCCGCCATTTATGGTACGTCGACAAAAATTACAAATCACCGCATCTGTCCTTGTGTACCATAATTCCATCCTATATCCTTTTGTTTGCTACTAGTAGATTGAGAGTGAGACGCCATTGAAATTGAAAGTTGTTAATGATCAAATAATTTAATTAGTATATTACCATCATGCTATTTTAATTCTACATAAGTTATTAAAAAAAATACATAAAACAGTGGCCACTGGTTGACTGGTTATTACTGTAACAGTAAGTTCACTGTTACAGTCACTGATACAGTAATGGACGGCCGGAATAGAAGAAGAAGATAAAAAGAGGAAGAAAAAAAGAGCAGCACCAAAATACCAAGTCCAATCCAGCGATTAAGAAGAAGAAGAAGAAAGAAAAATAAATAGAAATCAATGCTTACGGGAGTAGCGTAGGTCGTCGGAGTATGTCGCCGGTCGCCAAAATCAAAGTTGTGAGTTGAAGGGTAGCAGCCGCAGGTACCAGTGAGTAAGTTGGTAGTGTTAAAATGTGTAAATAAACCCTAAAAATAGCTTATACACCTAAAACCCTAATTTTTTAAAAAGCAATTAAAAGGCGTCGCCTTTCTCGCCGCTCGCCTCGTCGCCTTTCTCGCAAAGGCGTCGCCTTTTCATTTTCACCACGTCATGGACTGAAGAGGCGACATAGGCTCGCCTCGCCATTCGCCATTGGCAACGAGGCGCTCGCGTTTTACAACACTGGTGAAGGGGTATGATATAAAGGAATGACCGCAGTCCTTGGGAAGAGAGAAAGACAAGAAAATTTAAATAGGGGGAAAGAATGGAGGCAGAAGAGGCGGTAATAAATGATAGTGGATAATGATTAAGAGAAGATGTATGAAAGAAAAGAAAATATATGCACACATACAAAATATTTTGTAAGAAAATTAAAAACTAGTCAAATATTATTAATGCAAATAATACCGAGACTTTCTAACAAAACAAAATCTTTCTTCGAACAAGGGTTTCATAAAAATGTCGGCAAGTTGGTTTTTAGAGTCAGCAAATTTCAACATAAAATCACCATTTTCAGCATGATCACGAATTAAATATGCTTAACATCTATATGCTTAACCCTAAAATGATGCACAGTTAACTTAGATAGACTGATAACACTAGTGTTATAACACATAATTGACACAGATTCAAAAGTCAAATCAAAATCAAGTAATTAATGCATTATCCATAGTAGCTGAGTGTTGCAGATGCCAATGGCTTGGTATTTGGCAGGTGCCGTTAGTGCTTTTTCGATCATTCTTATCACCTGCAAAGTCAACATCTGAATAACTAGTTAAATCAAAGTTTGAGGAATGAGGGTACCATGATCCGATGTCCTGAGTGTCAATGAGATATCAAATAAGCCATTTTACTGGAGACAAATGTGATTCTTTAGGACCTGTCTGAAATCTCGCACTTTAACAAACACCAAACATAATGCCGGGTTGACTTACTGCCAAGTAGAGTAGGGAGCCAATCATTCCTCGATAGGTCTTTTCATCCACATCTTTTCTTGATGTATCTGAGTCAAGATTTGTTGAGGGACTCGTAGGGCTTCCAAATGCTTTCCCCTTTTGCTATACCATACTTTTTGATAAGTTTTTTTTGTTTATTTGCTTTGGCCGACAAAGGTTCCTTTGGAAGTTTGCTTGATTTGAAGTCCCAAAAAGAACGGACTCATTTCAAATTTTCCTTTCATAAGATTTGCAAAATTCTTACACAAGATAGTGTTAGAACTTTCAAAAATAATATCATCCACATAAAATTGTACAAAAAGAATACTTGAATCTGACTTTTCAATGAAAAACGTAGCGTCTATTTTACTTCTTTGAAAATTATTGTTCAAAAGAGAAGTACTCAATCTCTCATATCAAGTCGTTGAGGCTTGTTTGAGACCATAAAGTGTTTTTAAGAGTTTGTAAACATAATCGGGACAATATGGATTTTCAAAACCTGGAGGTTGTTTGACGACGACTTCTTCGTTAATAAAATCATTTAGAAAAGCACTGTGTACTTCCATTTAAAATAACTTGAAGCATTTAAAAGAGGCAAATGCTAAGAGAATACGAATGGATTCCATCCTTGGAATAGGAGCAAAGGTTTCATCGTAATCAATAGCTTTCTGCTAGGAGTAACCATGAGCTACTAACCTGGCCTTCTTCGTTCATCTTGTTTCTATCGACCCATCTAGTTCCAATGATTGAGCAACTTTTTGGTCTTTCAACTAGATTCTAGACTTGGTTTTGTTCAAATTGATCAAGTTCTTTCATAGCTTTAACCCACGATTCATCCTTGAGCGCCTCATTAATTTTTTTTGTTCAATTTGCGATACAAGAGCTACCGACGCCTGTTTCCTCAAGGAAACTCTTGTTTGCATTTGATGATGTGAATTTTCAATGATGTGACTCATTTGGAAAGCTTGCACGGTGTCTCCGCTCTCTTGGAATGTTTATGTTATAGGGCTAACTCTGGGAGTACCGTAGTCGACTCAATGTTTGTTTGTTTAACTGTTGTTTCTGGGATGACTTTCTTTAAGAAACATGTATTTGTTCCTCATCAAGACTCAAACTCACATCTAGAGGATTAGAATCATCAAAAACTATATGCATAGATTCTTCAATACCTAAAGTTCGTTTGTTAAAAGCTCTATAAGCACAATTAGTAGGAGAGTAACTGGGAAAGATACCTTCATAGTTTTATGGATCAAACTTTCCCAGATTATTCTTACCATTGTCTTACCATTGTTATGAATGAAGCATTTGAATTCGAATGGATGAAAATAACTAATGTTCGGCTTCTTTTCTCTCCACAGCTCATGGGGAGTCTTCCTTAGGATGATCCTGATTAAGTATCTGTTAAGAATATGACATGCATTGCTTACCGCTTCTGCCCAGAAATGATTAGGCAAATTTTTCTCTAGTAACATGGTTCTGTCAGTTTCTTGGAGAGATCTGTTCTTCCATTCGACAACACCATTTTGTTGAAGAGATTGTGGTGATGAAATTTTTTTAGAGTAACCATTTTGTGCACAATAGTTTTCAAAAGCCTTATTTTCAAATTGTCCTCCATGATCACTGGGAACAAAAGTTATGAAATACCCTGCTTCTCTTTGAACTTTTCTACGAAAAATTTCAAAGTTAGTGAATGTTTCATGCTTATGAGCGAGAAACATTACCCATGTGAATCTAGAAAAATCATCAACAATAACAAACATATCGTTTTCCACCAATGTTGGCTGTTTTTGTGGGACCAACAGATCCATGTGGATCATTTGAAGAGGTTTGGTGGGGCTGACAGTGTCTTTGACTTTAAAGGATGTTCGAGTCTGTTTAACAAGCTGACAAGCATCACAGATGTGATCCTTATCGAACTTCAACTTTGGCAGACCGTTGACCAATTCAAGTCTACAGAACCAAGGATCACTAGTTTGAGTAGTAAGACATGTCAGGGTAGCAAAATTAGTATTTTTCAAAAAATAAATATTATTGACACGATCACCACCGAGAGTGATTTTCCTTTTTGCATGTTTGATGGAGCATTTATCGGCATTGAATACAACAACAACAACAACAACAAACCCAGTGTATTCCCACTTTGTGGGGTCTGGGGGGGGTAAGATGTACGCAGTCCATACCTCTACCTCTGATGAAGTAGAAAGGCTGTTTCCGAAAGACCCCCGGCTCAAGTTACGAGATATCAAACAAACACATAGTACAGCACAGAAGCAGATGACATAACATAGATACTGCAGCCATAAGGAATATAAAACAGAGTAAAGCAGGAATGCAGGAATATAAAGCAGAGGAAAGCACACAGATTCGTAACAAACATAGAACACGGAACACGGAACAGAACATTGAATACGGAATCATACCAGGAATACACCCCCACCAATTACCTCCCTACATTAGCGACCCGAACAGGCCCTAATCCTCTGCCGTAATTCGCGTCTTCCAGACCTTCCTATCTAGGGTCATGTCCTCGGTAAGCTGTAACTGTTCCATGTCCCGCCTAATCACCTCACCCCAGTACTTCTTCGGTCTACCCCTACCCCGTCTAAAACCATCCAACGCTAGCCTCTCACACCTACGGACCGGGGCATCCATGCCCCTCCTCTTCACGTGTCCGAACCATCTCAATCGTGCTTCCCGCATCTTACACTCCACTGAAGCCACCCCAACCTTCTCCCGGATAGTCTCATTCCGAGCTCTATCCCTTCGGGTC